>NT_187056.1:0-199368 GCF_000001635.26 Mus musculus
GAATTCTCCTCCTGCTGGCCAGGGTCTTCTTCAAGTGCAAACAAATGCTTGGTGAATCCGTGCTCCAACTCTGTAGCACAGGGACCCTTTTAGGGAAGCTCTGGCAGTGTCTCTTGACCAAGGTACAATCTCTGGGTAAAGTTGGTGGAACTCTAGAGGTGGTCATGTTTTATGGGAAGCATAAAGGTTAAGCCAAACACATTTATGTACCCATTGGACACACTTTAAATTGTGTTACAATTAGCAATCATCTGTTTTTGTAATAATTTCTGTCAGTAAGTGAACTAAACATAACTTCAAAAGGGGGAAGCCCTATCAGGTACAGGAAGTTCTATACTCTATAAGGATGAAGGGGAGAATTGTCACCCAGTCACCATCAGTCTTTAAGGTTAATTTAGTTAGTGTCTCCTTTGGGGTTCTATTTATCTTCTCTACCTGGCCTGATTTCTGGTGTCTATAAGCACATGAAATTTCCAGTCAATCCCCAGAATATTAGCTAATCTCTAACTTACCTAGGACACAAATGTAGGTCCATTATCTGACCCTATAAACTTAAAAAATATATATCTTGGAAGAATTTCTTTGTTACCATCTGTATAGTTTCATGTTAATTGGGAAAGTCTCAATCTATCCTGGTAAGATATCTATAAATATCAGCAAATGTTTGTACCCAGATTTATTTGGTTTTATTTCTGTAGAGTCCATTCCCTGATAGACTCTTGGCTTGGTGATATGATATTGAGTATCAGGGTCTTTCTCATTGTCAACCACATTAGTTAATTGACAGGCCTCATAGTTCTTAACAATGTCAACTGGTTTCAAATTGGCATCCTCTATCATTAATTATGACACTGAGACATGGGCCAGTTTTGGCCTAGATCACATCTTCTGACTGGTCAGAGTGTGTGGGATCTCCTGGGTCTAGTGAAATCAAGGACATGAGAAGTCCAAATTCTAGGGCCATCCACTGGGCTGACTTCTTTCCCACTGGTTGGAATCTAGTCATTGACAGTGAATGATGGCCAGCTTTTTAGGCTCCTATAGAAGCCTTAGTATGAAGAGGATATCCTCTATATTTTTGATAATCCTTCCTGGGTTGGTGAGTAGGCCTCATTCTTATAAATAGGCCTACAGAAATGAGCAGTAGCAAAGGCACCCTGGCCGTCTGGGTCTCTTGTCTTTTCTCAACTCTAAAGCATTAGTCAGAGTTGCTAGTTCAAACTTCTGGGCTGAAATTCCTGCCAGGAGTGGCTCTTTCCATATGATCTTGGTGTCTGAGACAACTGCTGTTCCAGCATACCTCTGTTTATCTTGAATGAGGCTGTTGCCATTGGTGAACAATGCCATCACTGCATCCATCTGAGCAGTCATGCAGAGGCCCAACCACTGTGGTGAGGATCAGGCAATAGGCTAGCTGAAAAGTTATCCTGGGGACGCTCAAGAAAAGAGGCTGGTAAGGAGTCATTCTGGCATCTTCATTAACCAGGAGGTTGTTTCTGTACTGATGTGTAAACAGGGCAGGTTCCAGCTTCTGCCAGTTGGTGACACATTAGCCATTGGCTAATAGAGGGCCCGAATTTTGAATATGTATCCCCAGTTCTAGGGAGCTAACCTGTAGCTGACAGGGTAAATCCATTTTAGTGGAGGATTAATAGTCCAAATTTGTCAAGGTCTCTAAGAGGTCCTGGATTTTTGATTACTTCTGTTGTCACAAGAAAGTCATTTATACAGATGAAGAAACTTTATCTTCAGCCTTTAGAAGACAAAATGTTGAAACTTATTAATTATCAACAAAAAGCTAGTGGCTTTTCCTTTGACTTTAAGTTTACCCTGGGCTTACGGAGGGGGCACTTTTGATCTTTAGGGCCTCCTTGCCTTCTTTTTCTCAGGCTATTTGTTTTTGGCATCTCTTATGGTCTTCTGGTAAAAGCTAGAGTGATTGCTGTCTTGGCTTCTAATAATTTAGGGTACATGGATGTATATTATTGAAATGCTTCTATGACCCTCTCTAAAAGTCTTTTACTGTCTAATATCATACACTATGGCCAAATTTGGGGTCCATTTGTGGCTGCATTGAGACCTTCCAGTAGAGCCTATGGTAGACCAAGAGCCTCTCCCTTCCTTCAATGGTGTTAAAAAATCTCAATCTGGGCAAATAAGGGGAAAGTAAGCACATTGTGGGAGGCTCCCCTGTGGGGCCAGGAAGCTGGTTCCTGTCCCCTTCTGTGGTGGAGGGAACCTGTAGAATACACCCTGTAGAATATGATAGAGGTAATCTGTCTCATATTAATACATCAATCAAAGTAAAAAAAAAAATCAGTCACTTTGTCAAAGTCACCTGTCAAAGTCACCAGTCAAAGTTATCTCATCAAAGTCAGTTATTTTGTATCAAAAACCACAAATACAACACACAAAACCACAAAAACTTCACTGTCTACAGGGCAGTAATAATAATGACCAGAACTTAATACTTTTGAAAAACACCTCTTTATAACACCACAAACACAAATCCAATCGTCTCTCCTTATTAGGTAGGAAGGAAATATAACCAGAAGCAATGCACATTCACAAGAAAGAAACAGATTGGTGGGGATTTGAGCCCATGCCCACCCAAACCTAGGCTCAGAATGGTTCCTGGCCCTGCACCCAGATACATCTTTCCTCACCATAACAAACCACAAAAACAAATTCAAGGCCTTGTACCCAGAAGGATGTTACACCATTTATAGTCAGTGAACAAAGGAACCAGAAACAAAAATCAATCAAACTAGAAATAAATAAATAAATAAATAAATAAATAAATAAAATAGAGTCTGTAGTAACAAGAATGAACCAGAAGATGGCACTCACAGAGAGGGATGTGCTGCCACTCAATTGTGAACAGTCAGCCAGCAACAAAAACCAAAACCACGAGGGAAGTGGAAAACCCGGACCTGACCTGGGACACAAGCCCCTTCCGCTCCACTCGAGCCCCGAGGTACCTTGCCAGTGGAGTCTCGCACAACACCCGCAAGGGCACACACAGGATTCCCCACGGGATCCTAAGACCTCTGGTGAGTGGAACACAGAGCCCCTGCCCCAATCCAATCTCGCAGACCCTGAGACTGCGGTACATAGGGAAGCAGACTACCCGGGCCTGACCGGGGCACAAGCCCCTTCTGCTCCACTCGAGCCCCGGGGTACCTTGCCAGTGGAGTCACCCAACACCCGCAAGGGCCCACATAGGATTCCCCACGGGATCCTAAGACCTCTAGTGAGAGGAACACAACTCCTGCCAGGAATCCGGTTCGAACACCAGGTATTTGGGTACCTTCCCTGCAAGAAGAGAGCTTGCCTGCAGAGAATACTCTGCCCAATGAAACTATGGAGAGTGCTACCCTCCCAGGTCTGCTTATAGAGGCTAACAGAGTCACCTGAAGAACAAGCTCTTAACAGAGACAACTATAAGAGCTAGCTTCAGAGATTACCAGATGGTGAAAGGCAAACGTAAAAATCCTACTAACAGAAATCAAGACCACTCACCATCATCAGAACGCAGCACTCCCACCCCACCTAGTCCTGGGCACCCCAACACAACCAAAAATCTAGACCCAGATTTAAAAACATTTCTCATGATGATGATAGAGGACATCAAGAAGGACTTTCATAAGTCACTTAAAGAATCACAGGAGAGCACTGCTAAAGAGTTACAGGCCCTTAAAGAAAAGCAGGAAAACACAACCAAACAGGTAGAAGTCCTTAAAGAAAAACAGGAAAACACATCCAAACAGGTGATGGAAATGAACAAAACCGTACTAGAACTAAAAAGGGAAGTAGACACAATAAAGTAAACCCAAAGCGAGGCAACTCTGGAGATAGAAACTCTAGGAAAGAGATCTGGAACCATAGATGCGAGCATCAGCAACAGAATACAAGAAATGGAAGAGAGAATCTCAGGTGCAGAAGATTCCATAGAGAACATCGACACAACAGTCAAAGAAAATACAAAATGCAAAAGGATCCTAACTCAAAACATCCAGGAAATCCAGGACACAATGATAAGACCAAACCTACGGATATTAGGAATTGATGAGAATGAAGATTTTCAACTTAAAGGGCCAGCTAATATCTTCAACAAAATAGTTGAAGAAAACTTCCCAAACATAAAAAAGAGATGCCCATGATCATACAAGAAGCCTACAGAACTCCAAATAGACTGGACCAGAAAAGAAATTCCTCCCGACACATAATAATCAGAACAACAAATGCACTAAATAAAGATAGAATATTAAAAGCAGTAAGGGAGAAAGGTCAAGTAACATATAAAGGAAGGCCTATCAGAATTACACCAGACTTTTCACCAGAGACTATGAAAGCCAGAAGAGCCTGGACAGATGTTATACAGACACTAAGAGAACACAAATGCCAGCCCAGGCTAATATACCCGGCCAAACTCTTAATTACCATAGATGGAGAAACCAAAGTATTCCACGACAAAACCAAATTCACACAATATCTTTCCACGAATCCAGCCCTTCAAAGGATAATAACAGAAAAGAAGCAATACAAGGACAGAAATCACGCCCTAGAACAAACAAGAAAGTAATCCCTCAACAAACCAAAAAGAAGACAGCCACAAGAACAGAATGCCAACTCTAACAACAAAAATAATAGGAAGCAACAATTACTTTTCCTTAATATCTCTTAATATCAATGGACTCAATTCCCGAATAAAGAGACATAGACTAACAGACTGGCTACACAAACAGGACCCAACATTCTGCTGCTTACCGGAAACCCATCTCAGGAAAAAAGACAGACACTACCTCAGAGTGAAAGGCTGGAAAACAATTTTCCAAGCAAATGGTCTGAAGAAACAGGCTGGAGTAGCCATTCTAATATCGGATAAAATCAACTTGCAACCCAAAGTTATCAAAAAAGACAAAGAGGGACACTTCATACTCATCAAAGGTAAAATCCTCCAAGAGGAACTCTCAATTCTGAATATCTACGCTCCAAATGCAAGGGCAGCCACATTCATTAAAAACACTTTAGTAAAGCTCAAAGCACACATTGCACCTCACACAATAATAGTGGGAGACTTCAACACATCACTTTCATCAATGGACAGATCGTGGAAACAGAAACTAAACAGGGACACAGTGAAACTAACAGAAGTTATGAAACAAATGGACCTGACAGATATCTACAGAACATTTTATCCTAAAACAAAAGGATATACCTTATTCTCAGCACCTCACGGGACCTTCTCCAAAATTGACCATATAATTGGTCACAAAACAGGCCTCAACAGATACAAAAATATTGAAATTGTCCCATGTGTCCTATCAGACCACCATGGCCTAAGACTGATCTTCAATAACAACATTAATAATGGAAAGCCAACATTCACATGGAAAATGAACAACACTCTTCTCAATGATACCTTGGTCAAGGAAGGAATAAAGAAAGAAATTAAAGACTTTTTAGAGTTTAATGAAAATGAAGCCACAACGTACCCAAACCTATGGGACACAATGAAAGCATTTCTAAGAGGGAAACTCCTAGCTGTGAGTGCCTCCAAGAAGAAACGGGAGAGAGCACATACTTGCAGCTTGACAATACATCTAAAAGCTCTAGAAAAAAAGGAAGCAAATTCACCCAAGAGGAGTAGACGGCAGGAAATAATCAAACTCAGGGGTGAAATCAACCAAGTGGAAAAAAGAACTATTCAAAGAAGTAACCAAACGAGAAGTTGGTTCTTTGAGAAAATCAACAAGATAGATAAACCCTTAGCTAGAATCACTAAAGGGCACAGGGACAAAAATCCTAATTAACAAAATCAGAACTGAAAAGGGAGACATAACAACAGATCCTGAAGAAATCCAAAACACCATCAGATCCTTCTACAAAAGGCTATACTCAACAAAACTGGAAATCCTGGACGAAATGGACAAATTTCTATACAGATACCAGGTACCAAAGTTTAATCAGGATCAAGTTGACCTTCTAAACAGTCCCATATTCCCTAAAGAAATAGAAGCAGTCATTAAGTCTCCCAGCCAAAAAAGGCCCAGGACCAGACAGGTTTAGTGCAGAGTTCTATCAGACCTTCAAAGAAGATCTAATTCCAGTTCTGCACAAACTATTTCACAAGATAGAAGTAGAAGGTACTCTACCCAAATCATTTTATGAAGTCACTATGACTCTGATACCTAAACCACAGAAAGATCGAACAAATATAGAGAACTTCAGACCAATTTCTCTTATGAATATCGATGCAAAAATCCTTAATAAAATTCTTGCTAACCGAATCCAAGAACACATTAAAGCAATCATCCATCCTGACCAAGTAGATTTTATTCCAGGGATGCAGGGATGGTTTAATATACGAAAATCCATCAATGTAATCCATTATATAAACAAACTCAAAGACAAAAACCACATGATCATCTCGTTAGATGCAGAAAAAGCATTTGACAAGATCCAACACCCATTCATGATAAAAGTTCTGGAAATATCAGGAAGTCAAGGCCCATACCTAAACATAATAAAAGCAATCTACAGCAAACCAGTAGCCAACATCAAAGTAAATGGAGAGAAGCTGGAAGCAATCCCACTAAAATCAGGGACTAGACAAGGCTGCCCACTCTCTCCCTACTTTTTCAACATAGTACTTGAAGTATTAACTGGAGCTATTCCACAACAAAAGGAGATCAAGGGCATACAAATTGGGAAAGAGGAGGTCAAAATATCACTTTTTGCAGATGATATGATAGTATATATAAGTGACCCTAAAAATTCCACCAGAGAACTCCTAAACCTGATAAACAGCTTCGGTGAAGTAGCTGGCTATAAAATAAACTCAAACAATTCAATGGCCTTTCCCTATACAAAGAATAAACAGGCTGAGAAAGAAATTAGGGAAACAACACCCTTCTCAATAGTCACAAATAATATAAAATACCTTGGTGTGACTCTAACTAAGGAAGTGAAAGATCTGTATGATAAGAACTTCAAGTCTCTAAAGAAAGAAATTAAAGAAGATCTCAGAAGATGGAAAGATCTCCCATGCTCATGGATTGGCAGGATCAACATTGTAAAAATGGCTATCCTGCCAAAAGCAATCTACAGATTCAATGCAATCCCCATCAAAATTCCAACTCAATTCTTCAACGAATTAGAGGAGCAATTTGCAAATTCATCTGGAATAACAAAAAACCTAGGATAGCAAAAACTCTTCTCAAGGATAAAAGAACCTCTGGTGGAATCACCATGCCTGACCTAAAGCTTTACTACAGAGCATTGTGATAAAAACTGCATGGTACTGGTATAGAGACAGACAAGTAGACCAATGCAATAGAATTGAAGACCCAGAAATGAACCCACACACCTATGGTCACTTGATCTTCAACAAGGGAGCTAAAACCATCCAGTGGAAGAAAGACAACATTTTCAACAATTGGTGCTGGCACAACTGGTTGTTATCATGTAGAAGAATGCAAATCAATCCATACTTATCTCCTTGTACTAAGGTCAAATCTAAGTGGATCAAGGAACTTCACATAAAACCAGAGACACTGAAACTTATAGAGGAGAAAGTGGGGAAAAGCCTTGAAGATATGGGCACAGGGGAAAAATTCCTGAACAGAACAGCAATGGTTTGTGCTCTAAGATCAAGAATTGAAAAATGCGACCTAATGAAACTCCAAAGTTTCTGCAAGGCAAAAGACACCATCAATAAGACAAAAAGGCCACCAACAGATTGGGAAAGGATCTTTACCTATCCTAAATCAGATAGGGGACTAATATCCAACATATATAAAGAACTCAAGAAGGTGGACTTCAGAAAATCAAATAACCCCATTAAAAAATGGGGCTCAGAACTGAACAAAGAATTCTCACCTGAGGAATACCGAATGGCAGAGAAGCACCTGAAAAAATGTTCAACATCCTTAATCATCAGGGAAATGCAAATCAAAACAACCCTGAGATTCCACCTCACACCAGTCAGAATGGCTAAGATCAAAAATTCAGGTGACAGCAGATGCTGGCGTGGATGTGGAGATAGAGGAACACTCCTCCATTGTTGTGGGATTGCAGGCTTGTACAACCACTCTGGAAATCAGTCTGGCGGTTCCTCAGAAAATTGGACATAGTACTACCAGAGGATCCAGCAATACCTCTCCTGGGCATATATCCAGAAGATGCCCCAACTGGTAAGAAGGACACATGTTCCACTATGTTCATAGCAGCCTTATTTATAATAGCCAGAAGCTGGAAAGAACCCAGATGCCCCTCAAAAGAGGAATGGATACAGAAAATGTGGTACATCTACACAATGGGGTACTACTCAGCTATTAAAAAGAATGAATTTATGAAATTCCTAGCCAAATGGATGGACCTGGAGGGCATCATCCTTAGTGAGGTAACACATTCACAAAGGAACTCACACAATATGTACTCACTGATAAGTGGATATTAGCCCAAAACCTAGGATACCCAAGATATAAGATACAATTTTTTAAACACAGGAAACTCAAGAAAAATGAAGACTGAAGTGTGGACACTATGCCCCTCCTTAGAAGTGGGAACAAAACACCCTTGGAAGGAGTTACAGAGACAAAGTTTGGAGCTGAGATGAAAGGATGGACCATGTAGAGACTGCCATATCCAGGGATCCACCCCATAATCAGCATCCAAATGCTGACACCATTGCATACACTAGCAAGATTTTATCAAAAGGACCCAGATGTAGCTGTCTCTTGTGAGACTATGCCGGGGCCTAGCAAACACAGAAGTGGATGCTCACAGTCACCTAATGGATGGATCACAGGGCTACCAATGGAGGAGCTAGAGAAAGTACCCAAGGAGCTAAAGGGATCTGCAACCCTATAGGTGGAACAACATTATGAACTAACCAGTACCCCAGATTTCTTGACTCTAGCTGAATATGTATCAAAAGATGGCCTAGTCGGCCATCACTGGAAAGAGAGGCCCATTGGACAAGCAAACTTTATATGCCCCAGTACAGGGGAACTCCAGGGCCAAAAATGGGGAGTGGGTGGGTAGGGGAGTGGGTGTGGGTGGCTATGGGGGACTTTTGGTATAGCATTGGAAATGTAAATGAGCTAAAAACCTAATAAAAAATGGGAAAAAAGAAAATATCTAATTAAAAAAAAAGAAAAAATAAATTAAAAAAGGTAAAAGAAAACAAAACAACATAAAATTTGGGGCAGTGGACTGTGTTTAACATGTACATTAATCCCTTCTTAAGGTGTGTGTGTGTGTGTGTACATACATATACATATAAATCATATACATCCCTGTGCAGATATTCCCCTGCTGCGATTCTGCTCCCCAGTTATGATTATTCTGCAGGTCTATCTCTACAAAAAGAAGAAGACAGCCCTGCATTCACAGGCTTGGCAGACACCGACCAGCCATCTCCTTGGACCTGCCTGGGGCCATGAACCTGACTTTGTCCAGACATATCATCAGACTGGAGACTTTTGAGACATGCAGAAGCTGAGATCCATAGATGACAGACAGTCTTGGGTCCTTCCAGCAACAGATAGAATCTCTTGCCAGAGCCTAATGGCTACTAGAATTGGGGGGGGGGGGGAACTTGCATGATAGTAAGGAAAAAGATCTCTACACAGATAAAGCAAATGTTGTCTGAGACCAATGTTAATACTCTAAAAAAACTTGTACAGACTTACTCTTGATTTCAATCCACTGAGCAATTAAGTTGGTTCAATAGCCCCCTGTCTTCCCAGCCCCACCCGTTTCCCCTCTAGTTTATGTTGTGCTGTATTTTAATTGTTACATTCCACCCCATCCAAAATTTTAACTACAAATAACAGCCAACAGTTACTCCAACAACACCTCTCCTTTATAAAAAGGAAAAGGAGTTGTGAGTCAGTGGACCATGCCAACAGACAGAAGAACTTTTAAGGCAGTAGCAAAGTTCAGAATTCCCATAAAACTCATAATTAAGAGCAGCAGGAGTTTGAACTAGCTCCTGACCAGATTCCTGTCCTGGAGCACGAGATAATGACACCCCACTAAGGGACCATGATAACCTGTAATGTAGCATAGAACTTAGAGTTCTTGCAGCTAATGAGGTATCTAGATAGGCCCCAAGTGTTTAGCCAATGAGCACCACCCCTGAACACCCCTTCCTGCAAAAGGTATTTAATCTCTAGTTTGCATCCTCACCCACCATGAATAAAGCAGTTTGGACAAGCAAAAAAAAAAAACAAACAAAAAACAAAAACCACATGAGACACAATGAAATCAGTGGTAAGAGAAAAACTCATAGCTCTAAATGCCTCCAAAAAGTATATGAAGAGAGCTTACACTAACAGCTTGACAGCACCCCTAAAATCTCCATAATGAAAAGCAGCAAATAAACCCAAGAAGTGTAGATGGCAGGAAATAATCAAACTTAGGGCTGAAATCAACCAAATAGAAACAAAAAGAACTATACAAAGCAGCAACCAAACTAGGAGTTGGTTCTTTGAGGAAATCAACAAGATAGATAAACTTTTAGCCAGACTAACCAGAGGGGGCAGTGACAGTATGCAAATTAATAAATTCAGAAATGAAAAATGAGACATATCTTAAAATAATTATGTTTGTTGAATATTAACAGTTGAAAACTTTAAAATCATGTCCTACTAAAAAAAAAATACAGCAGCTGGAAATAACAAGAACCAACCAGAAAGTGTTGCTCACAGAAGGTGGAAGTGGCACCACTCAGATCTGGAAGAAAAAATATACAGCCCTCAGTAACAAGAACCAACCAGAAAGTGGTGCTAACACACAAATGGCACCCCTCAGTACTGCACAAATGTTTCCTCAGACCTGGAAAAATCACCATCGTAGTGTGAGTCAGTTATCTTTACACAGGTTTTCCTTACACTCTTGATCTCACAGAAAGTTTCTAACATTCAGACAAATTAGCTCTTGCACAATTCACAAGTTTTTGCTCCAACGAGCAAGTGCTCACCTGGTCAGAGCACACAGAAAACTTCTGACACTCAGGTTCCTCAGCATGGCTCAAACCTAGAAGTATTACCATGGCAACACAAGCCACCAGGTTCCACACAAATAAATTATCTCAGCTTGGTTGGAAACATTTATCTCCACACAAGCTGGCTTCTGTTCTGCTCTGTAGATCTCCCACAGAAAGCTCTGACAAATTCAGCACTCAGACAGGGAAAAAGCAGAAAGTTTAACACAATGTCACAAACATAAAATGCAAATACCTAGACTAGTTTGCCACCTTCAAGACCCTCTACATCAGTAGTCCTAGATGTCATGGGAAACTTCCCAACCAATGCACCAAAATGTTGTGCCAGGTATATGTTAGTGATCCCCCAACACATACCCAGGAGCCAGTAGGGTGCTACCCACAGTAGGGTTTTTATTCTATTCTAGGTAGCTCATGACCCCCAAAGCACCTTCATCATGCAGGACTGTTTTGGTAGTAGGGGAGCCCTGAATGTCTATGGGGCAAGGTTTTCTAGTAAGCAGCAAGCAGAGAGTATGTGTGCAAACATCTAATTGGAAAGAGTCTGTGGCCTTTAATAAAATTTGCTTGTGCTGGGTGTCATATCATAAACTTAACTTCTGTTCCCCTCTGCATTGGTGGTCATTAGGCAAGGGGTGAGCTTGCAACCTGTGAATGAACCCACGTCCTCTGGAAGCACATCCAATGCTCATAACTGCTTAGCCATCTCTCCAGCTCCTATTATATGAATCTTAAGAAAACAATCAGAAAGAATCAGTAGGTGCAGGTTTGTTGGGGGGAATAACTTTTAGACACTGGTCTTGTTGAGGGTTTAACCTGGAAACTGGTATTGTTGTGGATTAGCCAAGAGACTGGAGCTAGACTCAGGTTTTGTTGGGGAGCAACTTAGAAACTAATGAGGGGTGCTAGCCTATAATTTTACCTGATTTGAAACTTAGGCCAGTGTGACTATAATGAGCCAAGGTCCCTGTCTATGTTGCTTGCTCTTCCCCAATCCGGAGTGCCAGAGCTCCAACATTCAGAGCTTGTATACTTGTACTATCTCACATTTCAAGTCTGGATATTGAGATGCTCAACCCAGTACATATTATTTAAAGGTGTCTAGGTGAAATACTTCCAGTCTATACCACAGGCTAGACTCAAACTAGATAGGATCTTGTTTCTGCCTCCTTGTGTAGTATGAGCCTTAAGCCTGTCTAGATCCCATATTTGGTACCACCAGCTCTAGACAATGTGCCAAGCTGATTCTTTCTGGTGGTTTTCTTAAGATTCATATAGTAGGAGCTGGAGAGACAGCTAAGCAGTAATGAGCATGGGATGTGCTTGCAGAGGACATGGGTTCATTCATAACACACTTATCATGGCTCACAACTGTTTATGATTCCAGTTCCAGGGCTTCCAATGCCTTCACACAAACATACTTGCAGGCAACATACAAACGCAGGTAAAATAAAAGATAATAAAGGACATAAAAGTCAAAAGCAGATTTACATAATTTTTAAACTACTTATTTTAATTTATTTATCTTTGCACTATGTAGTACTATGTGTATTTTATGGATATCAGTAGTTAGGCTCATAAATGGGGTTACAGATATTTGGGAGCTTCTTTGTTGGACACTGGAAAATGACCTTTGGTTCTCTGTAAGAGCAGCCAGTGCTCTTGACTCCTTAGACATCTCCCAACCCCCACTTTGTGTTCTCCATATGTCGAAAATAGACTTTTAATACAGTATGCTCTGATTATATTTGTTCCACCCTCAACTCTTCTTAGATCCTCTCCTACTTCTCCTTTATCTCAATTTATGCCCTTGCTGTCTCTTCTCAAAACAAACAGGTAGCTAAAGAATACAAGAAGGAGCCAAGTGTGGTAGAACACACCTTTAATCCTAGTATTTAAGAGGAAGAGGCAGGCAGATCTCCATGAGGCGGTCTAGCCTAATCTACAAAGTGAGTTCCAGGACAGCCAGAGTTACACAGGGAAAGCATGTCTTAAAAAACAAACAATCACCCTTCCGGTCCGAGCAACACCAGGGTAGCTAGGGTGCACAGTCGGCTGACTACCGCCAGCTACCCACAACACCCGCCAAGCGATCTTAAGACTTCTGGTTGCTATTAAAAAGAATGAATTTATGAAATTCCTAGGCAAATGGATGGACCTGGAGGGCATCATCCTGAGTGAGGTAACACATTCACAAAGGAACTCACACAATATGTACTCACTGATAAGTGGATATTAGCCCAAAACCTAGGATACCCAAGATATAAGATACAATTTTTTAAACACAGGAAACTCAAGAAAAATGAAGACTGAAGTGTGGACACTATGCCACTCCTTAGAAGTGGGAACAAAACATCCTTGGAAGGAGTTACAGAGACAAAGTTTGGAGCTGAGATGAAAGGATGGACCATGTAGAGACTGCCATATCCAGGGATCCACCCCATAATCAGCATCCAAATGCTGACACCATTGCATACACTAGCAAGATTTTATCAAAAGGACCCAGATGTAGCTGTCTCTTGTGAGACTATGCCGGGGCCTAGCAAACACAGAAGTGGATGCTCACAGTCACCTAATGGATGGATCACAGGGCTACCAATGGAGGAGCTAGAGAAAGTACCCAAGGAGCTAAAGGGATCTGCAACCCTATAGGTGGAACAACATTATGAACTAACCAGTACCCCGGAGCTCTTGACTCTAGCTACATATGTATCAAAAGATGGCCTAGTCAGCCATCACTGGAAAGAGAGGCCCATTGGACACGCAAACTTTATATGCCCCAGTACAGGGGAACGCCAGGGCCAAAAAGGGGGAGTGGGTGGGTAGGGGAGTGGGGGTGGGTGGGTATGGGGGACTTTTGGTATAGCATTGGAAATGTAAATGAGCTAAATACCTAATAAAAAAGAAAAAAAAAAAAAACAATTGGAGGACAGATTAAAAAAAAAGGGGGGGGGGACGTAGCATTAGGAAGGTTGAGAACCAACGGTTTAGAGAGTATTTCCTTCCTGCTCGGCATAGTCTAAGCTGTTTTACAAATGAGGACATAGACTTAGGGTCAGACCTGGCTACCTGACCTCCAGAGCTTGAAGTGTTATATCTATCAGATTGTACACTGAAACCCACAAGTAGGTAGTTAAACCAGCTAGGGATATAGCCACTGACCATGTTTCATTGTTTGGGTTTGGCTTTTTTTCTACTAACAGGAAGAATTTGGCAAATTTCCAACCCATCTGCCCATAACTCCACTTTATCTAATAAAACAGAAATAATACTCTGAAGATTGAATGAAATACATGCTTATAACAGTGTCTAGCCTGTGCTACAATTTGCTGCGAATTTCCATTGTATGTTACCATCAATAAATGCGGTACTTACTGTTTCTTTGGGAAACAAAAAAAAAAAAAAAAACAAAAAACAAACAAACAAAAAAAAAGACTTCTGGTGAGTGGAACACAGCATCTGCTCCAATCCAATCGCGCGGGACCTAAGACTGCATTAGTTAGGAAAGCAGAAAACCCGGTCTGAGTAGGGGCACAAGCCCCCTCCGGTCTGAGCAGCACCAGGGTAGCTAAGGCACACAGTCGGCTGACTACCACCAGATACCCACAACACCAGCCACGCCATCTTAAGAATTCTGAGGATTGGGATCTGCCCGGAGCAGGAGGGCTTTGCCTGAGCATCAGCAGCAGACATCTTGGTTCCTCGACCCTGCCGAGTGTATCCTGCCCAGACAGCTGGCCATTTTCCTGGCCAGAGGATAGGGATCTGCCCGACGTGGGAGCATTTTGCCTGAGCATCAGCAGCAGACATCTTGGTTCCGGGATCCTGCCGAGTGTACCCTGCACAGACATCTTGGTTCCAGGACCCCGCTGAGTGTATCCTGCACAGCTCCAGAGAATACCAGATGGTGAAAGGCAAACGTAAAAATCCTACTAACAGAAATCAAGACCACTCACCATCATCACAATGCAGCACTCCCACCCCAACTAGTCCTGGGCACCCCAACACAACCGAAAAGCTAGACCCGGATTTAAAAGCATATCTCATGATGATGGTAGAGGACATCAAGAAGGACTTTAATAACTCACTTAAAGAAATACAGGAGAACACTGCTAAAGAGTTACAAGTCCTTAAAGAAAAACAGGAAAACACAACCAACATATCAAAATTTATGGGACACAGAGAATACAGTTCTCAGAGGTAAATTCATAACACTAAGTATCTTTATAAAGAATTAGATTTCTCATACTAGCAATTTAATACTACACCAGAAAGCCCTAGAAAGAAAAGAAGTAAACACATCCAATAGTTGTAGACAATAGAGCTGAAACCAATCAATTAGAAACAAAAAGAACAGTACAAAGAATCAAGCTAACAATTTGGTTTTTTGAGAAGACCAACAAGACAGACAAATCTTTAGTCAAACTAACAAAAGGCAGAGAGACACTACCCAAATTAACAAATTCAGAAGTGCAAATAATGACAACAGGCACCAAAGAAATCATTAGGTTTTACTTCAAGAACTTGTACTCCTCAAAACTGGAAAATCTAAATGAAATGGAAGATTTTCAAGACAAATGCAACTTACAAAAGTTAAAACTCAATGTCAGGTTAACTGTCTAGTCGTATAACGCCTAGGGATATAGTAGTAGTCATTAAAAATCACTCATCTGCATATGTATCAAAAATGGCCTAATCGGCCATCACTGCAAAGAGAGGCCCATTGGACTTGCAAACATTATATGCCCCAGTACATGGGAAAGCCAGGGCCAAAAAGGGGGAGTGGGTGGGTAGGGGAGTGGGGGTGGGTGGGTATGGGGGACTTTTGGTATAGCATTGGAAATGTAAATGAGCTAAATACCTATTAAAAATGGAAAAAAAATCACTCATCCAAAAAATTCTTATGGTCAGATGGCTTTAGTGTAGAACTTTACCATACTTCGAAAGAAGAGCTTATGCCAATAATCCTCAAATTATTCCATATAATAGAAACAAAAGGAACACTGACAAACTCATTCTAAGGCCAGAGTCTCCCTGCTGCCTAACTTATATAAAGCCTCAACATAAAAGGAGAACTTCAAACTAACATCCCTTATGAATATTTATACAAAAATACTCAATAAAATATAGGAAACTGAATCCAAGAACACAACAAAGACATAATTCACCATAATCAAGTAGGCTTCATCCCAGGGATGCAAGGAGAGTTCAACATATGAAAATTCACCAATGTATTTCACCATAAATACAAACTTAAAGAAAAAATATCACATGACCATCTATATCACTATATGCTGAGAAAGCCTTTGACAAAAACTAACAGCCTATTATGTTAAAAGTCTTAAGGTTATCAGGATTCATGTTGGATATGTAAACATAAGAGAAGCAACATACAACAAACCAATAGGCAATATCAAATTAAAAAGAGAAACCTAAAGCAATCTCAGTAAAACCAGCAACAAGTCTTCCCACTCTCTCCCTATCTACTCAGCACAGTACTTGAAATTCTAGCTAGAGCAAAAACCAAAGGATTTCAAGGGGACAAAAATTGGGAAGAAAGAAATTAAAGTATCACTAGTCACAGATCATATCGTAGTATAGATAAGAGATCTACAAAATTATATCAGAGAATCCCTACAGCTGATAAACACCTTCAGCAAAATGGCTAGATAACCAAACTCACTGTAAAAAAAAAAAAAAAAAAAAAAAAAAAAAAAAAAAAAAAAAAAAACCTTTTTTAGACAAATGATAAACTGACTTAGAAAGAAATTAGGGAAACATCACCGTTTATAATACTTACAAAATATCTTGGTGTAACTCTACTCAAGCAAGTGTAAGACATGAATGACAAGAACTTCAAGTTTTTGAAGAAAGAAACTTGAAAGAAATTGGAGGAAGAAATTTAGGAAGATATCAGAACATAGAAAAATCTCCACATACATCGATTCATGGCCTCAATCTAGTGAAAATAGCTGTAATACCAAAAGCAATCTACAGATTCAATGCAATTTCCGTCAAAATTCCAACACAATTATTTACAGATATGGAAAGAACTATTATAATCTTCATATGGAAAAATAAACAAGATAATTAAAACAATCCTGTATAATAAAAGTTCTGGAGTCATCACCATCTTTGACTTCAAGTGGCTCTAGAGAGTAATAGTAATAAACCTTGAATCATTGGTATCAAGACAGAGAGGTTGAATCAAATTGAGGACCCAGAAATAAACCACTATAATTATGGACAATGGTTTTTCACAAGGAACTCAAAAGCATACAATAAAAAAAGAAAAGATCGCCGGGTGTGGTGGCACACGCCTTTAATCCCAGCACTCGGGAGGCAGAGGCAGGTGGATTTCTGAGTTCGAGGCCAGCCTGGTCTACAAAGTGAGTTCCAGGACAGCCAGAGCTATAAAGAGAAACCCTGTCTCGAAAAAACAAAAAAACAAAACAAAACAAAAAGAAAAGATCTTCAACAAATGGTGCTGGTCTAACTGGATGTCTGCAAGTAAAAGAATTCAAATAGTTCCATATCTATCACCATACAGAACACTGCAGTCCAAGTGGACCAAAAACCTCAACCTAAACCTAGATATATTAAATATAATTAAAAAGTGGGTAATAGCTTTGAAACCATTATTACAGGAGCCATCTTCCTGAAAGATCCAACATCTCAGTCGCTAAGATCAAAAAGTAATAAATGGGACCTCATGAAACTAAAAAAAATCTCCTGTATGGAAAAGGAGATTTTGTCAAGGACAATGGTCAAAAGGACAAAACAGTAGCCTAGAGATTGGGAAAAGATCTCCACCAACCTTCCATCTGAAAGAGGGATGATATACAAATTACCTAAAGAACTAAAAAAAGTAGACACTAACAAACCAAGTAGCCCAAATTTTTAAAATGGGGTAGACAGCTAAATAGAATTTTCAACAGAGGAATATTTAATGACCAAGAAGCACTTACAGAAATGCTCAACATCCTTAGTCATCAGGGAAATCCAAATCAAAAATGACTCTGGAATTTCATTTTACACCCTTTAGAAGGGCAACAGTTCATGCTAGCTAGAGTGTGGAGCATGGGGAACACTCTCTTTCTTTGCTGGTAGGAGTACAAACTTGTACAACCAGTCTGAAAATAAATTCAGTGCTTTCTCAAATAATTGGAAATAATTCTCTCAGAAATGATTATACCACTCCTGGCCATATACTCAAAAGATGCTGCATCATACCACAAGAATAGTGTTTTAACTATGTGCACAGTTTTTTTTTTTTTTTTTTTTTTTTTTTTTTGGAAATAGCCAGAAACTTGAAACAACTCAAATGTCCCTCAACTGAAGAATGGAAAATGAATATATGGTACATTTACACAACAGAATACTACTCAGCTGTTAAAAACAATGACATCATGAAATTTGCAGGCTAAACCGAGACTCAGAAAGGCAAATGTGGCATGTACTCACGAGTGAATATTAACCATAAAGTACAGGATAACCTTGTTATCCAGAGACCTAAAGGAACTAAGAAGGAAGGCCCCGCAGAGGATATTTGGATCTTACTAAGAACATAAATAAAGTATACATCAGGAGTAGATGGATGGAGGGAACTATGTGTAAGGGAAATTCTGGAATGTAACCAGAGTTGTCACATGTGGTGAAGATGAGGTGATAGAGAAGTGGAATCTGTGACTTTGGAGAATCTCTGAGATGAGCTAGATAACTAGGACAATGGAAACTCCCTTGAATCTATGAGAGTGACCCTAGCTATCTATGACTTCTTGCAATAGGACCTATGGAACATGAACCAGTCACCTCTTGTAATTAGGCAAATCTTCTGATGGAGACAACAACTCACCCACAAACTTTTTTTTTCCTGCTTATAAATATGCATGGATAAAGAAGGAGCAGAAATTGAGGGAATGCCTAACGAACGACTGGCCCAATGTGAGACCCATGCCATGAGAGAAACACGACCCCTGATGTTATAGTAACAATAGTGTGGATATTTACAGACAGGAGCCTAGCATACATGCCATTTGAGAGGCTTCATCCATCAACTCATGGAAACACATGCAGAGACCCACTGCAAAACATTAGGCAGAGCTTGAAGAATCTGTGGAAAAGGGGGAGGTAACATTGAAGAATCAGATAAGCCAAGGATACAAGAAAACCTACAGATTCAACCAACCTTGCCCTATAGGGTCTCACTGAGACTGAATTACCAACATAGGATAGAAATAGGCTCCCTACACAGATGTAACAGATATGCACCTTGTTCTTTCCATGGGATCCCTAATAGCAGGACCAGGGGCTAACTGCCTTTGGATCCCTTTCCCCTAACTTGGCTGCCTTTTCTTACCTTAATAGAAAAGGATGCAACTAGTCCACTGAAACTTGATATACCAAGGCAAATCCATGGGAGGCCTCCACTTCTCTGGGGAGAAACTTTGGGAGTGGAGGGAAGGGAGGTGAAAGGGAGTGACTGGGAAGACAGGGAGGGGAAGCTTCACTCTGGATGTAAAATAAATAACTTAATACATTAATGAAAATCATCCAGTCTCTCCTCCTTTTGGGTTCCCTTGTACAGCCTTGATATGGGGGCCTTTGTCTCCCCTTGCTTTGTTGTCTCTGGCTTTCATCCCTTGGAAACCTGCTTTTTTTCTGAAGAGAAAACAAAGGGGGATTGGATCTGGGGAGGGAGGTATATGTTGACAGTGAGTTGGGCAGAGTAGAGGAAGAGGGAAATGTGCTTTAGATGTGTCATATATATTAGAGAAGAATATTGTAAACAAAATATCCATTCGCTTTTAAAATACAAAATCTCCTTTCAAAGTTCAAAGTCTCTCAAGTTTGGACTCCTGTGAAAATCAAATGTCAATTAAATTCTTACTTCAAGAGGAGAGAAACAGGGCACAGTCACAATCAGATTAGAGTCAACCTCAATGACAAGAGTATAATGTACTCAATGTCCAATGTCTGGGTACTACCCCGTCTTTTCTGGGTTCCTTCAAAGGGCTTGGGTCACTTCTCTACTCTGCCCTGTATAGCACACAGAGCTTGTCTTCTAGACTCAGGCTGGCTCCATTCCATACCTGCTGTTCTTGGTGCTCATGCCTAGGTACTGTATCTCCAAATGCCGGGGTCTCTCAACTGGGTAGCACTTTCACCCATAGCCTTTCCTAGACTCCAAGACTCCAAGACTCCAGCACTGCTTTCCAGTGCCAAGCTTCACCTGTTCTCCCCTTAGTAACTTCAAAACCAGCACCACCAGGGTGATTCTTTCACTACCTAGTTCAGCTGTCAACCTTGAAATAAAGCTTCTTTGGATTCTGAAAGAACACTTTCCAGATGACCTCACCTCAATAATGCTGGTCTGTTATCTCAGCTGATTCTTCAGCCCCAGCTGACCTGTTGATATTTCAGGAAATCAAAGGTTTCACTTTACTTGTTCTGGTGACTTGTTAATCAAGAGCTGATTCTTAAGCTAAAATCTGAACTATGAAGTCTTAACTCAAATGACTCAGTAGTGTCTTGGCTTCCCTCTGAAACATCACAAGCCAGGCCTCCATCATCTGTACTGCTCTCATTGCTCTTACCTTCCAACATCCTACAGAACATCTAACTGAGATCTCCTCACTCTATGGATTTTCGAGTCCAAATTTCCAAAGTCCTTCCACAATCCTCCCTAAAACATGACCAGGTGTGTCAAAACAACAGCCCACTATGCCAGTACCAGGTTATGTCTTTGGGATTGTTTGCTGTGATGAACCAGGTCCACGAGCCCAGGGGTGGAACTACCCACAATGGGCTGTGCCCTTCCTCATTAATCACTAATTAAGAAAATGCTCCACAGGCTTGCCTATAGCACAGTCTTATGGAGGCATATTCCCTCCTCTCAGATGACTCTAGCCAGTGTCAGGTTGTCACAAAACACACCACTCCCTCTCCCTCTCCCTCCACACACACACTTACACACACACTTATACACAATCACACACAAATTCCAACCCAACAGAGTTTTCTCTTATTAGCAACAGAGGTAAACTCCTCTTCAAGATATTTAATGTATTTTTCTATATATTTCTCTTAACCATGAGAATTTCACTTTTCTTTAATGAGTCTATGTTTCCTGAATGCTGACAAGAAGTAAATGAAATAAAAGTTTAAATGTAGATACTAGACATGTAGTGAGTTTCAGGAAGGCTTGTCTAGCATGATTTGAGCACTCTTCATCACCACATGCTGTTAAGACACTTGTGTCCCACCACTTAGGAGGTAGAGGCAGAAGGTCTCTGCTGCTCAAACTCATCTAAGATACATATATATTTCTGGGGTAGCCTGGACTATAGGAGACCATGTTTCAGCTTAACAAAAAACTAACCAAGCAATCAAACTAGCCAGAAACACTAAAATGAAAGAGAAGATTCTTGAGTAATAGCCTGTAATGTCAGCTCCTGGGAGCTGTGGCTGGATTTGGTGACACATGCCAATGACTCAAGTATTCAGGAGACAGGGACAGAAGGACTGCAGGTTCCAACCACTCTTAGCTACATGGTCAGTTCCAGTCCAATCTGGGCAACATAGCAAAATGCTGTCTCAAAAATTAAAAGACTTACAAATTATCAAAGAAAACACTCTTTCAGTTAAAGCTAAAACTGAATTTGTCTTGCGCGCACTCAACTGGCCAGGAAGAATGATGCTGCAACAGGATCCTTCTGCACACGTTTATTCAGTCCTGTTTCTTCTTGTTTAGATCTCCCTTGTTTATATCTCCCTTGTTTAGATCTCCTCCAAACCCTAGGCCTCTCACTCTTTTATACTCTCAGTTCCCATCCATGCATAGCAGGCCATGCCACCTCACCAGGCATGCAGCTTCAGCTAATCAGGGCAGCAGGGGCATATCTCCATCAAAATGGATTCACCGGTATCCTGGAACACCTGTGCAGCTCTCAAGATGTTTGTGGCTTATATGAGGAAGTCAGGGGCAAATCATACGACTTAGCTGCAGTCCCTGGCGCCGGTGGGACTGCCGCCACACCCGCTCCTCACAAATTTGGGTTTGAATTCAATATCTAATCTGCAAATTTGGGGTTAGAAATTACAGTGCCTGTTGCCGCCTAATGTCCTCAGCATGGAGTGAAAGGGTGGGCTGCAGAATGCAGGGGTTTAACTTACCTGAGGTGACAGTGTCCCTAGTTCAAGCAAGGACAGGCTGAAGTTTTAGGTTCTACAACTCTGAAAGTTTTCCTGACTCCTCTGGAGCAAAAAGCCACTTTCCTCCTCACTCCTCCTCTTTGCCACCCCAGATCCACCAACAAGCTACAATTTGATTCGATGGGAAGGGGTAAATCTCAGAGAGCCCCACCTCTAGTTCAAAAATTGCAGTTAACTAACGGCTGCTGAGAGAAGGGGGAATTATTACAAAAACCCGAGCCTCCTAATTGCTGTGCAGTTCCAGGTGGTTGGACTTGAAAACACATATACACAGTAAAGAGTAAATAAGACTCAGCAGGTTGTAGGTATATATATTAGGCATTTAAGTAATTTCATGTGTGTATGTGTAATTGTGTATGTGTATTGTTACTGGAAGTGATCCATGATGTCTCACAATGCAAAGCTCATGTTCTTTGCGTCATGAACAAAGAGTAAGATTGACACATCAATCCAGGGGAGAAGTGGAGTTCCTCTTGTTGATGAGAAAACAATAACAACAACCACCACCCCCCCAAAACCAAGCAAACAAAATAACAACAACAAAAATAAAACAAAAGAAAACAAGACAAACCAGCTCTGATCTCCAAGGGAATAAAACATACTTTATTCTGGTGTCAAATAGGAGTAGCCATGTTCTGAAAAAGGATTTACTTTACACCAAATTTCATATTTGAACATAAAAGCAGGTTTATGAAGTTCTTATGGTAGCAACTCAAAAAAGAAATCATAAAGCAATTCTTAGATATATCGGTAAAAATTTAAAAATATTTACATCGGATGGATCTCCAGGTATGGCAGTCTGTAGATGGTCTATCCTTTCGTCTCAGCCCCAAACTTTGTCTCTGTATCTCCTTCCATGGGTGTTTTCTTCCCGATTCTAAGATGGGCCAAAGTGTCCACATTTTCGTCTTCGTTCTTCTTGTGTTTCATGTGTTTTGCAAATTGTATCTTATATCTTGGGTACCCTAAGTTTCTGGGCTAATATCCACTTATCAGTGAGTACATATCATGTCAGTTCCTTTGTGATTGGGTTACCTCACTCAGGATGATACCCTCCAGGTCCATCCATTTGCCTAGGAATTTCATAAATTCATTCTTTTTAATAGTTGACTAGTATTCCATTGTGTAAATGTACCACATTTTCTGTATCCATTCCTCTGTTGAGGGACATCTGGGTTCTTTCCAGCTTCCGGCTATTATAAATAAGGCTATGAACATAGTGGAGCGCTGAAAAGACCCTGATATAGCTGTCTCTTGTGAGGCTATGCCAGTACCTGGCAAACACAGAAGTGGATGCTCACAGTCAGCTATTGGATGGAACACAGGGCTCCCAATGGAGGAGCTAGAGAAAGTACCCAAGGAGCTAAAGGGATCTGCAACCATATAGGTGGAACAACAATATGAACTAACCAGTACCCTTCAGAGCTCATGTCTCTAGCTGCATATGTATCAGAAGATGGCCTAGTTGGCCATCATTGAGAAGAGAGGCCCCTTGGTCTTGCAAACTTTATATGCCCCAGTATAGGGGAACATCAGGGCAAAGAAGTGGGAGTGAGTGGGTACGGGAGAAGGATTGGGGGAGGGTTGTGGGGATTTTTGGGATTGCATTTGAAATGTAAATGAAGAAAATATCTAATAAAAAATTAAAGGAGCTAATGAGGAAGAGTCATGTCTTTAGAGTTAGGGGCAGCAGTGGAGGTCTGCAAACACAATAGAAAAAGATCGTCTACATAAGAAAATGGCAAAAAGCCCAGAATAGTTCAGCAGGCATGTTTAGAATTTACACAGGTATTGGAAGGAGAAAGACTGTATTCACAGCTTTGAGTTGGAACCAGGGCAACAGGCTAGTTTGGCAGTGAAAATGACTGACCAACTGGTAGTAGGGAAGTGTAAGAACAGCGGCTCATTATGGGGTTGATCATTCCTCCCATGTCCTTGGAATATCTTCAGGTGAACCAGCCTTCTTGTGGGATGGTCTCCTTTGTGGGATTAACTCACAAGATAAAGGGATAATATAATGTAATGTTCTAATCTTTGGTGCAGGTTAAAATGACAGGTTCTCTCAAGGTCAGGTGTATAACTCAACTCTCACATTCTATGCCCAAGAGAAAGTAGATTTCCTTTAGCATCTGTTAAAAAAATCCAATACCTCTGCCTGATTCCTAGTAAGACCAGTGACACTTGCTGTGAAGAAATTCCCAAAAGAAGCATTTTTCCTGGAAAAGGGTCTTCGTTGTCTCAAAGTTCAAGGGAATACTGTCCATCACAGCAAAGAAGACATCATGGCAAGAGTGAGAGGCAAGTGGTCAGGATGTGCACAGTCGGGAGCAGAGAGAAGGCAAGGGTCATAGTAAATTTACACTCCCTTTCTTATTCTCTCATGACACCAGCAAATGGGGTCAGCCTATGAAACAGTACCTCCACATTCAGATTGGAGCATCGGCCCAAAGCCTCTTTTCACAATGCCATCAGGTATGTTTGCTTGATGTATCTAAAGTGCACCAAGGTGACAAAGTTAACCATTTTATAAATGCTTTTTATGTTGTAGTTTGATTGGTTTTGGTTTTGGACAGTTTGTCTGTATAGCTTTGGCTGTGCTTGAACTCTGCAGACAAGGTGAGCATACAAGGCTCAGAGCTCTTTTTACCTCTCTGTTTTATGATGCTGGTATTGAAGGTAAGCTCCACTAGACCCAGCCCCATAAATGACTCTGAGCACCCAGAGTAGAAAACTAGAAGTTTTCACTGAAGTTGGAGAAAAGGTACAAGACTGTGGCTAAAGACATTAAATACTTCCAAGGATTTGCTCTTTGAGCCCTAGCAAGTCAGCAAATGGAATCCTCAAAGGTGAGAGCAAGTTGTGCTTTCTAGTAACAAACATTCAAACTACCACACCTTCAAACTTTAACTGAATTCAGAAACTAACTCTCCTGAATTCCCAGAAACCTCTTATTTAGGTGATTAGACCCTGTCTAGTTGAGAGATGATCTCTTTTGCCAAAACCTTATACCTCATCCCAATGCCAATCAAAATATCTACTTATCTGATTTTGGTGTTTGGGTTCTGTATTAGTCAGGGTTCTCAAGAGTCACAGAACTTATGGATAGTCTCTATATAGTAAAGGAATTTATTGATGACTTACAGTCTGCAGTCCAATTCCCAACAATGGTTCAGTAGTAGTGAAAGATCCTGGCAGAATGTAAAAGGACACAGAAGTCCTGAAATTGGCAAGATAGACGTCAGTGTTAGCAGAACTAGCTTCACTGATTTAGAAAAATAGAGGTGCACAATGCTCTGGCCACTCCTTGAACCTGTGTGTCTGCCAATGTTCTGACCAGGTGTGTGTCCATTGCTGCACCTTCATTAGACTCTTTCCTTGTACCCCTCCCATACCCATTTCTTGAGAATAGACATTGTTTAGATCTGGAAATCACCTACTCTCCCTCTTCTCCTTTCCCCCCTGAGGGCCTATAAAAACTGGGAACTCTTTCCCCTCGAGGATGACTCCTCTACCCCTGTGTGGGATATGAGTCGTCCCCAGAGCTCTGGCTTTCCCCGAATAAAACCTCATGTGGTTTGCAACAAGCTCGGTCTGTCGTGAGTTCTTGGGTGTCCACTATTGTCCTGAGGCCTGAGCGAGGGGCTCCTCTCGGAGTCTTTCAGTAGCTGTGAATGGAAGTCCAAGGATCTAGCAGTTACTAAGTCCCACAGGGCAAGCAGGCAAAGGAGAGAGAGTGAGAATCCCTTCTTCCAATGTCCTTATCTGGTCTCCAGCAGAAGGTGTAGCCCAGATTAAAGGTGTGTTCTACCACACCTTTAATCCCAGATGACCTTGAACTCTGAGATCTCCCTGTCTTAATCTTCTGGAATCCATAGCCACTATGCCTTAAGATCCAGATCAGAAATTTCTATCTCCCAGCCTCCAGATTAGGGTCACTGGTGAGCCTTCCAATTCAGGATTGTAGTTCATTCCAAATATAGTCAAGTTGACAACCAGGAATAGCCACTACAGGTTCCAAGTGATGGCTAAGCATGTTTATGGATTTAGAATCTGTATGGAAATCCACCTGAGAATATTTCCTAAAACCTGCAACTGAGAAGAAAGGTAAAACCAACTAAAATGGGAGTGGTACCATCTAATGGACTAGAGGCCAGAACTGAATGTGTGAGGAGCAGGTGTGGCAGTAGTCCCAAGATGATGCCTGGGACTGCTGCTAAATCTTATGACTTGCACCTGACTTCCTCATACACCTGAAAATAAGCCACGACCATCGTGAGAACTGCGCAGGTGCACCATGATGCTGGCGGTGTAAACAAGTCCATATTTGGTGGAGATGTGCCCCTGCTGGCCTGATTGACTGAAGCTGCGTGCCTGGTGAGGTGACGCAGCCTGTTGTGAGTGGATGGGGGCTGAGAGTATATAAGAGTGAGAGGCCCGGGGTTCAGGGAAAAAGAGAGATGAAGAGGGAGAGAGATGTAGACTGAAGCTTGCTGAATAAATTGCTGTTAGAAGAACTGGTGGCCCTGTAGTTCTTTCTGGTCGAGAGCAGATGCGACATGAATTAAAGAGAGAAATCAAGCTGAGCACCACATACTCTCTGCTTCCTGTTAGGATACACTGTGACCAGGCCTCTCCTCTTTCCACAAGTCCTTTCCCACAATACCATGCTGTAGCATCCCAAGAACAGCAGGCAAAGTAAACTCCTTTCTCTCTTAAGTTGTTTCTTGTGAGGGTTCTGACGACAGCATTTGTTTTTGCAGCTACTAATGTTCAGAGCCTGAGGCTTGATAGACCTAAAAAGTCAGATGTGGTCACTCTTCCCCAGTAAGTCAATTATCAAGTAAGTCATCAGGACCTTGGGCCCAAACTCAGCGGACTGTCTTACAGTCCCCAGAGGACTCTCTACCCCCACCCCAGGTACCCTAGCATGCCCAGGATCTTAGGATCACTGGTGAGTAGGACACAACATCTTTTCAAAGAGAACCAGGAGTGCCTGGGCCCAGCTGGAGCACAGACACAGGAACCCCACTGACCAGTGTCTCAGGTTCCTTCAGGTTAGCTGTGGTCTACATTTGTTTTGAACTCAGCAGACAGTTCCCCAGTCCCTAGAGGAGGTACAACTTCCAGGCACTCTAACACCCAGGATCCCAGGAGCTTGGTCACATCAGGATCTCAGGGTCTCAGCATCACATGATCCCACAATCACAGGATTACAAAGAAAGCTGGACTTTGAGAAGTTCTGACGCAACTGGGGTTAGAGGAAACACAGGCTCCAATCAAAAAATCAAGGGCAGGGAGCACTTGAAATAATCAAATGGCAAGAGCAAGCATAAGAATAGAAGCAACACAAACTGAATCTTGCTTTTTGGGTGTGTTGGGTTATCCAGGACTCACTGTGGTGGGTGTACTGTGTTCTGATGATGTCCAGTGGTCCTGGTTACTGTTCATAAGATTCTTTTTGCCTTTCGGCATCTGGTAATCTCTAGTGTTAGATATTCTACCTGTCTCTGGCTGGAGCTTGTTCCTCCTGTGATTCTTTAGCCTCTGTCATCACTCATGGGTGACCAACTCTCTCCTGTGTCCCAGTGGTTAGAACATTTTCTGCAGGGAAGCTCTCCTCTTGCAGGGAAGGTGCACAGAAGTTTGGAGCTCAGATCCACCTCCTGATTCCTGGAGTCAGAGCCCTCCCTGGAGGCCGACTCTCCTCTGGCAGGGAAGGTGTCCATGGGTCTGGGTCTCAGCTCTGTCTCCTGGCTAAGGATGAAGGACCGAAGGGACCCTGTTCACGAAGCTCTCTTGCTTCTGCTGCCCCCATGCTCTCCTGCTTAGATTGGTGTTAGTGATCCCAAGATTCTGGGTTTGCTAGGGCCTGCCTTTGTCCTTTGACCCTGTTGCTGCTAGCACAAGACCCTCTGTGTATTTTGGAACTGATGTTGCCGAACTCACCAGTGATCTCAGGGTCCTTGGTGTGCTAGGGTGCCTGCAGCATGGAGAGACATCTGGGGACCTTGGGGCCCTCCGTGGAGATCGCACAGAAGATGGCATGGGGGTGGTGCAGACCAGAATGAACCCCAGCCAGCAGCCGTCCTTTGTCCCTGTTGCTGCTAGCACAAGACCCTCTGGGTTTTTTGGAACTGATGTTGTGTTCCACTCACCAGTGATCTCAAGGACCTGGGTGTGCTAGGGTGCCTGCAGCATGGAGAGTCCTCTGGGGACCTTCAGGCCCTCTGACTAGATCACACCCAAGATAGCGCAGGGCTCTTTACTTCTTCTTGTGTCTCCCTATCTCTCCCATCTCTAATACTGTCAGACTGCCTTCTTTATCCACTACCCAATAATAGGCTCTAGTGATTGCTGGTTATGCCCTATTATCTTGTGCCTGCCTTCACCTGCATATAGACAACAATCCATATTTCTCCTTTTTTGTCCAGTTAAAAGGCTCTTTCCTCTCCAAAATAAATTGAACACCACTATTACCATTTTGTAATTTATAAACTGTATCTTACACCTAATATAGAGTTCATCATTTTTGCCATTTAAATAGAGGCTTATAATTCCATATCTGTTATGTCCTAGTTTAGCTTGCATATTATTTGAACACTATCCTCTCAAATATATACTCTCTATACTAAATAGCCTGGGTTGACTATGAGACTATAACTAGTCTTCAATCCTGTCAGAAATCCAAGAAGGAACAATATTATCTGAAAATATAGGAAACCTAATACAGCTTCCAGAACTGAGACAAGTTGTAGAGACAGCTGCTTACCTATACCACCCCTGTGTGTCAGGAAGTTGGAGTATCAATCTTCAGCCTTCTGGCACAGGATCATCTGACAGTCCTTTGAAACAGGAAATATTAAGGACTAGCTTATTCTGTCTTAGCAGAACTAAGCTGTGCTATCCTGTAACGTGTGTCCTCTCATGAACAATATGAGACTATAGATGAACTGAGGCAACTCTTGCCTAGTGGTTGTCTCTCCACAACTAGAACAACTCCACTGATGCTTACTTTCTTCTTTGAATCCAGAAATGATGATGTCAGGAACAGATGTGTCTCAACAATAAATGAATAAATATCATTAAATGTCACATGATGTTGATTTCTGATGTTTTTGAAAACTACCTATTTATGTAAAATAATCTGGACTGTTTTCCATTAACTCAGCTATTTCTAAACAAAATATCTTGCAAATAATATATCTAAATTAACTAAGAGCCAAGAATTTGTTATCTGGACCTTATTTCATAATGTATAAGCATTTTAGATCAGTTTGTAATGACATTTATCGAAGAAGTGGATCTAGCTCTGTATTTTCAAAAATTTTGTATCAATAGAAGAAATTTATACTAATAAAAACCTTGATTCTGCATCAAAATAAATTCTGTACCCGTGTAAGAAATTATAACTTCGAGTTGGTAACAATTATAAAGATTTCTACCAAATGAGATTATGGCCACATAATCAATTCTATCTATATCCTGTTAAAGTCTGACCATTACTAAATTCCCCAGAAAGACAACCTCAGAATGATCACTGCCAGCCCCCAAGCCCAGGGAAGTGGGATGACTCTTCATAACTTTTCCCAGCCTAATATGGGCATTAAGAGATATTGAATGGGCAGGGTTAGGGAAAATGACAGTTGGTTGGTCTTAAAAAGGCTACATCAATGGTTGCTGTAGCCTCTGGTGTCCCTGTCCTGACTGGATCCAGCTGAAAGTCTATGAGATCAGGAGATCAGTTCATCATGTCTGGCAAAGAAACTCACCAAGCTGTGCATTCTGTAATACAGAAATCTCAAAACAAAATTTTAGTTCTATCAATATATCTGTATGGATTGTTTTAGTCTGGGTAGGGTGTTCAGACTAGTTAGGATGAAATTCTGTGGCAATCATAAGTCTTTGTTTGTGCCACATGAAGGATGGCATAAAAAGTCTTTACCTTTTTTGTTTGATTGTCTTGACTCTAGTTCTTCAGGGGGTCCCCCCTCTGTCACAGCTGATCCATATAGCTCTGGAAGGTGTCCAGAGTCTAATAACCTTCTCTAAAAATGCAAAGACAAAACCTTTCTCCCAAGTCAGCATATCCTCTAGTTGGCAACCAGGAAATCTTGTCGCTCTCCTTCTCTTCCAGAGGAATAATAAAACAACCACAAAATTCATAACCCTACCAATTTTGATAATAATACCTATTCAAAACAAATGAAGGAAACTAAACCAATACTGTATAAACCTATTTCTAGGCCTATTCTAATGTGACACACCAGGATATTAACACAAAATTCCCATGGAACCCACAAAGAATATGAGTATCCTGTAGACTATATATATTAGACCATCTATCCATTATGCTCTCTGCCCAGAGCTACAGAAATTTGTTGTATTAATACCTGTTCATAGCTGGCAATTATCACTGCTCTCTGATTGGAGTCAGTGAGTAAGTTTTCCCTATACTAGTTCTGAACCACTGGCAAAATTCCCCATATGATTCGGTCAAAATCTGTATATAAATCTATCCTAAAAGCAAATAATCCCAATGTTATAAATTCATAGTTCAATCGATATCTGCTCCAAGAAGTAGGCAGCTTCCAATCTCTGCCTCTCTGTGACTCAGAGCAGCCTGCACTCCCCAGAGCAGGGGTCCTCAGAGCCTGCAAGCAGGAATCTGTCCATTTTCTGTTTTAAGGTTCGCACCCTTGAGTCATCGTGTTACTTGTCCCTGTGAGGCTTGCCCAGACTAAATGACTGACTCACGGGCTAAGAATCTTAAATTTCTAGTGGATTATGGCTTCAATTGTTAGATCGCCACCATTGCATGAAATATTAAATAAGGCACCCACACTATTGTTGATTATGTTATATTCTCGAGGTCTCCGTGCCCTCAAGGTTTCCATGGTACTCATGGTGTGGCTGCCCAACTCCCAGTTCTCTTGCTGTGGGTCCTGCTTGCATTCCCAGCTATATGTCCCCTGTTGTTAGCTGACACAAATCCCCACAACCCGGTAAAATCAAAACTCTGGAGGCTTGTGATTTATCAGTCAGATTTATATCAGAAAATTCTCAACCAACAAAATGCCCACACAATAAACTGAGAGCCCATAGATACTGATATAAACTGTTCACCCAGACTAGTCAAATTATCCTGTCATTATCTATCCCTTATATGACATTTATAGCTACCTGTGGCTATTTAAAGCCACTCAGATCTTATTAGATCTTATTAGTCTTTCTCCTCCTCCATCTTTCTTCCTTCTCCTTGTGTCTCCCCATCTCTCCAGTCTCTAAAACTCTCAGCCTGCTCTCTTTATCCTCTGCCCAATTGCAGGCTCTAGACTTAAAGTGTTCCTGCCCTCACCTGCAAATAGACATCAATCCACACTCAAGCACAAAAACAAACAAATAAATAAGCAAATAACAAAAACAACGAAACCTGCCAAGATCTCCAACCTTCTATACACAGTTTATAGTAAATAAGACTCGACAGGTTGTATTTATATATTAGGCATCTATACATACACTCGTGTATTCATGTTTGTATGTGTAATTGTTTGTGCCTGTGTGAGTGTGTGTGTGTGTATTTGTAACAAAGAAATAGAAGTCGTGCATTTGGGGTAGATCAGGGAGGGATACATACATGAAAAGAGTTGCAGTGAGATAAAAGAAATCGTATAAACATATTTTAATATAAAATTATTTTAAAAACAAAAATATGGGATAAGTAGATGACTGTACAATAAAGAGCACCGCCTGCTCTTTTAGGGTACCATACTTGGGTTCCCAGGACCCCCTTCTGCTAGATCACAACCCTCTGTAACTCTAGATGCAGGAGGATCCATTATATTCTTCTGGCCGCCCTTGGGACTCCCACTCACCCACAGATACAAATGTTTAATTAAACGTTTTAAACCAAATTATTAACAGAAAATTAAAAGACAACTTTAAAATTATTATGTAGCTTAACTCCACAGTGGAGTGTTTTTCTTCTTCTACCTAACCAAAGTACTTTTATTTTGATTATCTTGAGTTTTCTGTTTCATGAGCCTGATCCTAGAGGTCTGTTTGCAAGCAAGATGTAGTTTCCTTATGGCTTAAGGATCATTAGTGGAAGTGATCCTATGATGTCCCACAATGCAATGCTCAGGTTCTTTGTGTCATCAACAAAGAGTTAAGATTGACACCTATTAGTGGAGAAGTGGAGTTCGTCTTGTTGATACAAAATCACGGCTCTGATCTCAAAGGAAAGAAAAAAAATAGTTTCTTCTGGGCCCAATTATGAGTAGCCATGTACTGAAAACAGATCTAGGTTACTTCAAATATCATCTTTCAACATGGAAACAGTTTCATGGAGTTCTTATGGTTACAACTCAAAAAAAGTCTTAAGTTAAAGCAGTTCTTAGGTATATCAGTACAAAATTAAAAATATTTCCATTGCTGCAAACATTAGTGTGTGGGTTTAACAAAGTTGAGATATTCATATTGGTCTCAGATGGCATCTGAGAATATTCTAAAGCCCTTTGGTGGGACTTGGGTTCTTTAACATAATACATTATAAGTTCTTAAAAGATCTATTAGGCTATTAGGTCCTGTTTTTTTTTTTTTTTTTTTTTTGTTAGTGACAGGATGTTCAGTGGGACCTGTAGGAAGAAACAAGGCATGGCTATTTAATACACAAAAGCTTCCCCAAGTAACTGTGTTGGGAACCCAAATAAACATCCCCAAATTGTTTTGATCATGATTTTTCATTGCAGCAATAGAAACCCTAAGTAAGATAATTAATTTGGTTTGTAGGATCTTCTCAAATCTATAGAATGCAGCTATTAATGGATTGTGACTTTTCTGTCTCAGGTAATACATATTTTGAAGAATGATCCTTACTGGCTCTGAAGCAATACTGTGATTCAGATCAACCTGTTGGCCAGTAGAGGGCAGCACAGACACACACTAAAAGTGCTTGGGGGTAGTGTGTTCTCACCAAGGCCTAGGCTAAGAAGGTTCCCATCACCACCAACCCCTCCCCAACACGTGCAAGTATGATTTATTTGTATTTGAAAATATAACTAGATAGAAACTCATTAAAAATGTAGCTAACAAAAGCTGAGCTTGTACTGATCCTTCTGGCAGTAGAATATGGGCTACAATGTCCTCACGTGTCTTCAAGGTTGTTTCGCTCACCTGGGCCTCAGAGTGATTTTATTCCACATTTTTTCTTCTTTTGATTCTTCTGCCTTTCCTACCAGCAGACTTTGCTCCTTCAGGAAACCATTGATAAGAAATGCCAGTCTCTCTTCCTCACCCTTGCTCAGGTGTTTCCAGAGCACTGTAATGTATACTTCCTCTTTAAGCTGCAGCTCCTGGTGGCTCTTGGGTATGGGAAGGTAAAAATAACATAGACTACCTCCTCCTTCGGCTCTTGCAAACAAGAGGCCATGTGTGGCACTTCCCACACCAATTCTGTGGACAAAGGGTGTTTGAAGTTAGGTATTTACACAGTCTCTCTATTGTGGGCTCCTGTGAAAATAAAAATTAAATGAAATACTTTCTTACTATAGAGAAAAGGACCAGGGTACAGTGCCAATGATACTAGAGCAAAATCAAACTGCAATAGTGTAAATAGTTCAATGTCCTCCACTCCTACTAACTTCTCCAGATACACAGAAACACTCCTCCCCAGAGATGACAGCCAGACAGGACAAAACAAGATGCTCTAAGTCAAGGCAAACATCTCCATGTCAAGGATGTAGAAGGGAACCCAACAAGAGGAAAACGGTATGTTTTCAGTCATTCTCTAATTTAATTTCCACCCTATATTATGTTAGTTTACAGATCATAGCTTCCCCTCCCTCCTGTCCTCTCAATCATTCCCTCTCCTCTCCCTTCTCCCAACTCCCCTCCCCTTCTCAGAGAAGGTGAGGCCTCCCATGAATATATGTTGGCTGACCTAGGTGCATCTTTTTCTATTGAGGCTAGATAAGGCAGCCCACTTAGGGGAAAGGGATCCCAAGGCAGGCAACAGTCAGAGAGAGCCCTTGCTCCTATTGTTCCAGGTGCCACATGAAGACCAAGCTGCAGAACTGTTACATTTCTGGGTGGCTCATGTCTATCCTATGCAAGCACTCTGGTTGTTGGTTCAGTCTCAGTGAGCACCTATGGGGCTAGGTTGGTTGATTCTGTTAGTGTGTGTGTGTGTGTGTGTGTGTGGTGTGCTTGACCTCTTTGGCTCCTTCAATCCTTCTTTCCCTCCTCCAGAAGATTCCCCAAACTCTGTCTAATATTTGGATGTAGGTCTCTGCATCTGTTTCCATCAGTAGCTGGGTGAAATCTTCAAAGAACACTTATGCAGGTCTCCTCTTTGTAGAATATTATAGTGTCAGGGCTATTGAACTAATTGAGAAAGGTCACCACCTCCTGAACAGAACACCCATATTTCAGGTGCTAAGATCAACAATAAATGGGGCCTCATGAAACTGAAAATCCTCTGTAAGGCAAAGGACAGCATCAATAGGACAAAATGTCAGTCTAAACGAATGGGGGTATGGATTCTCTTAAACTGCTTCCTGCTGTCTAGGGTGGTCATTAATTTTGGGGTGTAGCCAACATTCACTATTGGGGTCTACTTGGTAAATGTTCACACCAGGTTCATCTGTTGACAGCAGCTCCTCTGTAGACAGTGTCTAGTAATCCTGTAACAGGAACTGATTAATAGTTTGTTTATAAATTTTTTGTATTTGCCATTGAAGGAATGTAGAAGATTAATGAGGCAGGGTGTGAATAATAAAACCAGGAAGATGGCTAGGAGAGGCGTTACAAAAGGGAGTATCCACTTGGGTTGGGGGTATCCATGTTGGGTTCTGGAAAATCCCAGAACTGGAGGTCTTGGGTTCCCTGAAATTCTGTATGTCTGATTCTAGCTACTGGATTTTATTTCTCACTATCTTGGATTGGTTGACTTAGAAACAGCATTCTTCTTGGAGGAATAAGCAAAGACTACCTTCTTTAGCTGTCAGGACATCTAGCACCCATCAGTTCTGAAGCACCACAGCTGTCAAAGAATTGGTCTGTTTCTGGATAGTAAGAATAGTTTCAGACATTTTTTGAAAACTGCTTTCAAATTTAGAAGTGCACTTATTATATTGGGAAATGGAAGTCATTATCCCTGTGATTCAAGTTTCAGCTCCTATGGCTATTCCTGCAGTGACTTAGAGTGGCACAACCTGAATTGCCCTCTTATGTTGAGCAGCTGTCTACAACTGGGATTGCAAGGGTTCATTTCCATGGATTACTCCTAATTCAGGGAAAAGGAGTACCAACATGCAAATTCCTTACCAGCCAGCAGGTAGGTACTGGCCTCAGTGGGAAAGGATGCATTTAGTCCTGATGGAACTTGGGTGTGCCAGGGTGGTATGGTACCTGGTGGGGGTGAGGAGTAGGTGTTGAAGTCTTACTCACAAAGACCACAGAGATCGCCATCACTGCAAACCGCATGAGGATTTTTATTGATCCAATATGTTGGGGACTCCCCTCTCTGTATGCAGGCCAGAGGAGAGACCCAGAACAAAAAAGAACACACTTTTTATACCTTGTAAGGAGCAGATTTAAGCAACAGGGTTCTCATTGGTGTAGCAAGTAACCCTTTCAGACATTGGTTGGTTTGTATAGTGACTACCTCTGACCTAGTGACTCACTTTGGTTGCCCCCATGGTGGGTTATTATGATTTGGTCAGCAAAGCAATAGTACATTTTGAACTTATGGGTCAGTCACAGCTACTAACGTCACAGGGAATCCTAGCAAGGTCAGTGCGGTTTGTGGTCTTTCTCAGAATTTAGTGTGGGGCGGGGTAGGGGATTTCTCTGGGAGCTGCTATCCTGTTATGGTTATTTCTCTGAGAACGGCTAATATTGTTTTGGCAGCTTGTAGGCTTAATCATTTTGAACACCCAAACTAAGTTTTTACATTTGTTTAGTCATCCAGCTTCCTTATCTGGCTCTGCACTTGGCCTGCTAGTACAGTTTGGAAAGTCCTTTTTGAAGGCGGAAGGTACTGGTGGTCTTGGATTCATTTTGGATATTCTGTCAGTAACTCTCCTTTTCTGGGGAGAATGGGAGAAGGAAATGAGGAGAAAAGACAGAGGGTAGGTAGGACTGGAGGGCAAAGAAAGGCATGATGTGATCACCTGGTAAAGAGAATAAATGAGTTAATGGAAACCAAAAGAAACGATAAAGAAGGAGGTAGATAATTTAAACAATTAAACTTTGTCCACTGCAAACAGAAATGAAACATGTTTTCCTTGAAACATGTTAGCAACATATGTTTTCATGGGCCACTTTTAATTACACTAAAAAACCTCATGAAATATGCAAGTACTTTGGTAGAAAATAAAGTTCTAAAGATTGCTTTGAAGCTTGATGGCTGTCATTAGTATGTACTTATAACTGATAATTAGCATATGCCAATTATACAAAGAATCTTGTTTCAGTCAGCCCTTTCCCTACAGACATAAATAGATAAAGTTATATTTATTCTTAGTTTTGTATCTCCCTCCCTCTTTCCTTTTTTCCTTTCTCCTCTCTTGTTAATATGTGCTTAAGATTTATACTATAAAAATCATTAAGGTTGTTTTTTTCTGTTTTTTTTTTTTTTTTTTTTGGTTTTTCGAGACAAGGTTTCTCTGTGCAGTCCTGGCTGTCCTGGAACTCACTCTGTAGACCAGGCTGGCCTTGAACTCAGAAATCCACCTGCCTCTGCCTCCCAAGTGCTGGGATTAAAGGCAGGCGCCACCACCGCCCAGCTAGGGTTTTGTATTATTTTGATTTTTATTTACTTATTTTTCACAGCTTTTATTCCATTCCTGAGCAGGAATAAGATAAAGTCAAGAGAGACCAGAAGGAAAGTGCAGAGGGACACTAGCTCCATGTCAAAAAGAGGTTTCTTGAATTTTCCTAGTAGGTATTTATAAAAGTAGATAGAATGATACTGAATTTCTGCTCTGAAGTCTCAACCTGTATGGTGCTGAGAAAACAGTTATGAACACCCTGTTTAATGGGGTTCACAGATCCAGTGAATGGATAGATAAACACTCTAGGAAGTGCACTACATCCAGACCTTTCTTGGACTGACCCCGGCCGGATATTGCAATTGCTTTGGCAGACCTACATAGTGAATATGTAAGAAACCAACAAGGAAACCTGCAACACACACGTACAAAAAACGTTTGATAGACACTATTGCATACACCAGAAAGATTTTGCTGAAAGGACCCTGATATAGCTGTCCCTTTTGAGGCTATGTCAGTGCCTGGCAAACACAGAAGTGGATGCTTACAGTCACCTATTGGATGGAACACAAGGCCCCCAATGGAGGAGCTAGAGAAAGTACCCAAGGAGCTGAAGGAGTCTGCAACCCTATAGGTGGAACAACAATATGAATTAACCAGTACCCCCAGAGCTCGTGTCTCTGTAACAGAAGATGGCCTAGTCAGCCGTCATTGGGAAGAGAGGCCCCTTGGTCTTGCAAACTTTATATGCCCCAGTACAGGGGAATGCCAGGGCCAAGAAGTGGGAGTTGGTAGGTAGGGAAGCAGGGTGGAGGGGAGGGTATAGGGTACTTTCAGGATAACATTTGAAATGTAAATGAAGAAAACACCTAATAAAAAAATTGGAAAAAGAAAAAAAAACATTTGAAATATAATGAATTAACAATAATGCCAAACTGGTAAGTTTTTATGTAAAATAGACACCTCATTCCTTGTGATTGTGTATCCACAAGTACTTCTTGCATTGTCAAACATGGGCCGGGAGAGAAGATGGCTCAGTAGTAAGAGTCCTGGCTGCTCTTCCAGACAACCAGAGTTCAATTCTACACAACCACCTGGCTAGTTTACAACCATCTATATAGGGTTCTGATGCCTTTTCCTGACATGTAAGCATACATGCAGCTAGAACAGGAATATACTTAAAGAACATACAGAAATAAATATTGAACATTGACAACCTCCTAATTTCTTCTCACTCACCCCTGGTGCAGGATGTCAAACTCTGGAGCCCAGAGCACCCTACACTATTGCTCACCAACAGAGGTCAAAGGACACACCTGAAACTCCACATGCTCTCTTCACTGAGCCATACAACTGCTGTCACCTCCCCAGCCTGAAACCTGTTTGCTCAGGTTTCAGTGTTAGCTAGAAGAGAGCATCAGGGCGGAGCTTGCAGCCCCATCATTTTGCCACTCCCACTGCCGCTTACTGTTCTGGAGTAAGTAACACTTGGTCACTTGCAACTTTACTCCAGGATGATTTGGCAGGAAAAGGCCCCTTCCCCTGCTTCATAACCGAGTGTCAGAAATAGTAAAATCGAACCTTGATCAGACTGGCTGTCTTGTTTCCATCTTTATCGCACCGCCTAGCCCCCCACTCCTTCTCTTGCAGATTCCAAGATGCCTTTGCAGACTAGAACCCACACATGTGAGCCGCTGGCCAGCCACAACAAACTGCTACTGATCAACATCACCATTTTAATTAATTGAGCCATTTTTTATTTGTTTGTGAAATTGAGTCTTTATTATTTTATTTTTTTTTTATTTAAAGACTTCTTTGGCTAGGCCTATAGCTAAATGAGTATTATGTGGATTTGTGCTTGTGAAAGCCAGGGTCCACATAACCCAGAAAAGAGGGTCCTATCACCTGAAGACTGAGTACCTGTAAAGAACAACCTGATTATTTCCACTGAAATCAAACTTTGGTCCTCTGCAAAAGCAGCACATACTCTTAAGCTGTGAGCAATCTCTCTCAATATATGGCTTTCCAGTTTTGTTGAGTATAGCCTTTTGTAGAAGGATCTGATGGTGTTTTGGATTTCTTCAGGATCTGTTGTTATGTCTCCCTTTTCAGTTCTGATTTTGTTAATTTGGATTTTGTTCCTGTGCCCTCTAGTAAGTCTAGCTAAGGGTTTATCTATCTTGTTGATTTTCTCAAAGAACCAAATCCTCGTTTGGTTAATTCTTTGAATAGTTCTTCTTGTTTCCACTTGGTTGATTTCACCCCGGAGTTTGATTATTTCCTGCCATCTACTCCTCTTGGGTGAATTTTCTTCCTTCTTTTCTAGAGCTTTTAGATGTGTTGTCAAGCTGCTAGCATGTGCTCTCTCCCGTTTCTTGTGGAGGCACTCAGAGCTATGAGTTTCCCTCTTAGAAATGCTTTGTGTCCCAAAGGTTTGGGTACGTTGTGGCTTCATATTCATTAAACTCTAAAAAGTCTTTAATTTCTTTCTTTATTCCTTCCTTGACCAGGGTATCATTGAGAAGAGTGTTGTTCAGTTTCCACGTGAATGTTGGCTTTCTGTTATTTATTTTGTTATTGAAGATCAGCCTTAGTGCATGGTGATCTGATAGGATACATGGGACAATTTCAATATTTTTGAATCTGTTGAGGCCTGTTTTGTGACTTATTATGTGGTCAATTTTGGAGAAGGTACCATGAGGTGCTGAGAACAAGGTATATCCTTTTGTTTTAGGATAAAATGTTCTGTAGATATCTGTCAGAACCATTTGTTTCATAACTTCTGTTAGTTTCACTGTGTCCCTGTTTAGTTTCTGTTTCCATGATCTGTCCATTGGTGAAAGTGGTGTGTTGAAGTCTCCCACTATTATTGTGTGAGGTGCAACGTGTGCTTTGAGCTTTACTAAAGTTTCTTTAATGAATGTGGCTGCCCTTGTATTTGGAGCATTTAAAAAAATATATATGGCTTTCTTGTTTAAGGAACTTGAATGCATGTTTATTATTAGCAAATCTCAGGTGAGTTCACTGGTCCGAAGGAACAAGGCCAGAGAACTGGACATTCAGACAGGGAGTCAGGTTGTGGGGAAAGACAGAAAAGAGCCTGAGAGAGGTTTGTTGTTTCTTTGTCTTCTTCTATCCCTTAAGCCAGCCTAAAAGTCCATGTGTCCAACAATAGCTGATTCCTTTATCCACCTTTTGAATTGTGACAAGCCTTGCATCAATGTGTACATTTTGACTTATCTCCAGAGGGCATCTGTTGCCGAGGCCTTAAGTTTAGCTATGCTATTCAATGCAGAAAATAACAATGATATTTAAACAGAGAACTCATGTTCTAAGTGTTCCGTAAATACAGAGTAACGATAAATTGTTTTATTGATAGTTTACCATACAGAAAGGGTTAATGACTAGGCAAAGGAGATTTTTCTATTGCTTTTAATAAAATTGAAGACTTAAAATACACATCTTTTTGAAAGTAAATACTTTATGTAGCAAAGGTACCTGCATAATAGTGGGCACCTTTTTATACACTATGGTTACTTCATAGAGTTTGGGACTCCATAGGAATAGAGCTCTAGAGACATGTGGCATAGACTGTATATAGAGGTTCTTTTTAGTAAGCTCATTAAGGCATGACAAAAAGTTCAGGAGTTCAAAGCTAGAATGGAAAGCCTGTTTACTTTGCTCTATGTTGTCTTCTTACCTTTAGGCATCTTTGAGGGGTCCAAGGTGCCTTGTGGTCTCAACATACTGGATATTAACCATCTGTGATCATTTTAATCCCTCTTCACAAGATTTATGTCTATGTTGCTCACATTAATGTAAATGTTTTGTGCACATAACTGATCAGCCACCCAAAAGTGTTATACGTGTAGCCCAGGCAAGAGACTAGGGAAAGATGTGTCAAGAAAACTTTTATTTTATACATGCCATATTCACCTGGAACTTTGCTTCCTTCATAAAACAACAGTGTCTTTCCAAACCTGGACCTATTCTATCATCCTGACACTGAACCTGGTAGTAAGGTTGGAAAAAGTCCAAGACCCCGGGGAGACATCATCCAGGTTGATAGGTACACAAAAAGCATCTATATATACTGTCTGGGCAGAAGCCACATATAAATGCCAAACTGTTTTTCTGACTCCATCATGCCCCTGGTCCAACAGTCTATTGGAATAGTCCACATTTCAATCTAAGCATTCAGGGTCCCAGTCACTACCCATCTCTTTACTTCTAACCATATGGGAAGTGTCTGAAGTCACAGTCTCTGAGCACCTTGGATGAGAGATGTGTCCAAAGCATGTCATTTATTCATAGTCAGAAGTCCTGTATCCATGTTTACTGCAAACAGGAACAAAGCCTTGCCCCCTGGCCATAGACACAGGTCTTGCCACAGTTTTGGCAGACATTTGTTGCAAAAGATATGCTCTTAGGCTCTCTTTTGGCCCTGAGGGTATCCATGAGCTCCTGACAAAGTTCCACAAATCTTTCTCTGGAGACATTACCCAATGCATCATAGCACTCCAGAGGGACAGGGTATTGTTCCACATTCATCTTGCTCCAGGTGGCTGTGTGCTGCAAAAGGTCCTTCAGGATGGCCATGGAGAAGTCATTGCTGTAGAAGTTGATCTGGTTGAGCTGAGAGCATTGACTGAGGGCAGGTAAGAGGACAATGAGCTGGGAGTCCTTCATGCTACACCACTGAAAATCCAGAGACTTAAGAGTACCTGCCAGTTTTCCTAGGAGACCTCTCAGAGGCATAAGATCGAGAGCAAATAGTGTCACTCCTCTGATTTCCAGATTTTTTAACTTAAAAAGGTTGTGACAGCAGGAAAAGGAATCCAAGTCTGTCTGTGAAATTAGGCAGTGAGTGATGGAGAGGGTCTGCAAGGGCGTCCTCAGGCACCTAGGGATAGAGGAGACCAGAGGGTTAGTTCTGGCAAGTGGTGTTGTAAAGGTTTGGCTGGGATGTACACAGTGGTAGAATGAACCAAGTGCCCCAAGGTCAGTTTAAGTAAATGATCAAGGACAACATCTGTGATGCTTCCTGTTGGAAACTGCTCAGTCATGACAATCTCGCAATTCACCCTTGGGCCTCACCCTCAAGCCGAAAACCAGTTCATCACTTAAGCTAAGAAGGCACACAGAAGCTGGGCTTGATGGCACATGCCTTTAATGCCAGCACTCAGGAGGAAGAGGCAGGAGGGTTTCTGAGTTCCAGGACTACACAGAGAAACCCTGTCTCCAAAAGACCAAAAAAAAAAAAAAAAAAAAAAAAAAAAAGCAAGCAAGCAAGCAAGCACACAGAAGATTGAGCTTCCAACCCAAGAAACCCCTGACAGGATTTTGATAAACTCATTGAATCTGCATTCTATCATTCCCTCTGCAGTCATGCTGGCTCTAAGTTTCAGTCCAAGTTATACTCCTTGTCCCATGCACTCAGTGCTGCTTGGGCTCGCTCAAAACATTTCATCCAAGGGAACTGGGCAGAGATAGAAGGCTGTTCCCACAGATCTGAGCATATAGTTCATGTTCACACTGAGCTGATGTGTACCCTGACACCTTACTACACACTCCCCTGCTGGTCCCTTTCCATTTGATTGAGTGGGCATGATTGACGAAGAATTACAACCCATGCTTACTAGAACTGACCTCCCCTTAGATCAAATCACTTCTGTACTCCATGAGTGCTTATTTCAGTTGACTGAATTAACTTGTAAAATTTCCCTTGCATATCTCAGTATACATGGAAACAAGACATAACTTTCAGAGTGTTATGAGTATCTAAATTTTGTTCCTAGTGAGTGGCAGGCATTATGTACCACTAATCCTTAAGAGAAGAGAGACAGATTTGCTTTGGTAGCTGACTTGCTTACCCTAGGATCTGATGCAGGTGGTCTCTGAGAAAATGGACACGTTTCATGAAGACATGTTGGAGACAGTTGAATTTGGAAAACTGAGAAATAATCTTTTTGATACACTTGACTTTTGAGGCCCCTGTTATATTCATAATAGGGGAGGTATTCTTGTGGAGTGGTGCCAGGAAGACTTTTTCAAGATTTTTCATCTGCCCAAAGTAGGGAGCAAAATGTGCCAGCCGCAACAGAGTCCAGTCGGTATACAGTTCTAATTCTGTAATGTGCTCTGGATGAAAAACATTCATGATTTCTCTGATAACTTTGTCTGGTGCATCCCAGATCTTCATCTTTGTACAGCAGAAATTTATGGACCCCTTTCTCTGCTTGGCCCAATTCAAGAAATATGCTTTTTCTTCATTGAGCTGAGAACTGATTGACAGATCAACTATGATCTTCAGACGCTGCCTCAGTGCATATCTGGGAAGGGCCTTCACTACTTGCTTTTCATCCAAGGTCTCTGCATCAGAGTCACTGTCATTTGCATCGCTCCCTATGTTCCAGAAGACATGGTGCACATTTCTCATGTCGAGAACCTGAAGTTTTGGCCTCCTGTGGGTGAAACTTATGAATGTCAGCAGTCTTCTTGATACATATGTCTAAACTCAGGTCTCCTCCCTGCTAAAGCTTTTTTTTTTTTTTTGAGACAGGGTTTATCTGTTTAGCCCTGGCTGTCCTGGAACTCACTCTGTAGACAAGGCAGGCCTCAAACTCATAAATCCGACTGCCTCTGCCTCCCAAGTGCTGGGATTAAAGGCGTGTGCTACCATGCCCCACACTGCTACAGTCTTTGTTTTTAAGCACTTTGATATCCAAGGTGGACTCAGGCATGCTACAAAAGCTTTCCTGGGCTTCTGTACACTTGAATACTTTTCTTTCACTAAGGTATACATCATTTCTATTACTATTTCTACTACTATTATTATTACTATAATAATAATAATAATAATAATAGTAATTATTATTATTATTATTACTGTGAAGGCCAGGGATAGGCTCATTCTACTGTGAGGCTAAGTCTACTCTAGTCCATATTCAAGTCTAATCCATATCCAAATGTGCTCTCTACAAGTAAAGAGTAGATTTCAAGAACCTTGTATCTCTGCTTGTTTATGCAATCAGAAGCATCTAATAGACTTAGGACAAAGCCATTCTCCCTGGCAATGTCTACTGTGTACTCTTTACGCTCCCATATACAATACTTGGATATGCTTACCCGGGGGGAAATTTTCTTGTCAGTCTCCTGTCTACACCATCTAGCAGAGCTTGCAAGGTTTCCAGGTTATGCATATTTATCAATGACCCCACAGGGAGATATTGGAAAGGCCAGGCTGCCACCATTGTCTTTATGAGCGAGTTGTGTCTGCCAGCAAAGGCCTCTTGGAACAGCCATGGGACGTACACAGCTGGCACGTTCTCCAGAGGGGATATGGCCAAAGCCTCATCTCTCAGCTGTGTCTGCCTTGCTCGCTTCTGGAGTGTGGGTGGGGTCTGACCACTCATCCTCTCAGGTCTTCAGGAAGAAGGCTCCTGGGGAAGCATTTAGAAAAGAATACATATTCAAGACAACTTTATACTACTTCCTCACCACCACATTAACCATTTAGTTTCTGAATTACTGCTCTAGAGTTACAGTGCTAGAGACATCAATTTATTTCTGTATCCTAAACTGGTGGTGTAAAGACAGACTCCCACACTGGCATCATGGGAGCCTCTCTAGTACTCTAATGGACACATAATTTTGGGGTCAAAATATTTTTATGTGTTTCCCTTTCTTTACAAAGGAAAGAATGAAAGGAAGCTGACCTGTCCAACACGTCCAGTTATTTGAGGATCTCGAGGGGACCTCCTCCTAATAACTTAATGGGAGGTAGAGAGAGACGAGGGCCTTGTACGAGTAAGGACACGGAAACCGTTCTGAAGTTGTATCAAGACCCCAATGTATTGAGAAAGATCCAAGGCTTAAATGCACAAGCAAAAGGGGAAGTACAGACACTTATCAGTGGGAGGGGGTGGGCCAATACAGCCAAAAGGAGAAGTACTTATGGGAGGGGGGCAATAGAAATTCTTTCTTTTGGCAGCTACACAGGGAAGCAGGAAGCTTGGTGGTATCAGGGTGTGGTCAGGACATCAGTGATGACCTAGGGCTAGAACATCCCATGGTTCTCAGAATCCATGTGTCCCTGGCCCGCTCTTGACCCCTTTTTCTTCTCGGTGGGAGAGGCCCAATTCAGAGATCAAGAGTTGTCTTAATAGCTCCCAACAGGAAGCAAAATGGAAGAGATTCCCAGGACCCAGTACAGATGATCCTAGCTGAAATATGGAACATAGAGGAGATAGAACTTGAAGAGGACACCCCAGTCGATATGCATGGCTCCCTAATGAGGGAAGGGGCCACTCATCCATCTCAAAAATTTTAACCTAGAATTGTTCCTGACTAAAGGAAAAACAGGGAAAAGAGATAGTTCAGAGACTGAAGATTAGGCGCTTGAGAGACTGGGATCTTGGGATGTATAAAATCAGCAGACACCAAACCTAAACACTATTGCTGTTGTCAACATATGACTGTCCTCTGAGAGGCTGTGCCACCACCTGTCTAAGGACAACTGCAGATACTCACAGGCAACCTTTGCATTGAGCATGTGGACCCCAATGGAAGAGATAGGGAAGGATTTAAGGAGATATAGGGGATTACAACCTCATAGGAAGAAAAACAACATCAACTAAGTGGACCTCTCAGATTTCCCAGGGACTAAGTCTCCAAACAAGGAGCATACATGAGTGGGTCTATGGTTCCTGATAACATATGTAGCAAATGGCTTATTTCAGAGAGGAGGCTCCTTGTCCTTTGGAGGCCTACTGTCATAGTGAAGGGTGAGGCAGGAGTGTGTGGGTAGGTGGGGGAGTAATGTTTTAGAGGTAAAGGGAAAGTATCATGGGAGGGGGTTTGTGAGGTGAAGCCTGGAAGAGAGATAACATTTTAAATGTAAATATGTAAAATTATCAAAAGGGTGGGGTGATGAGAAGGAAGAATGTGATGAGGAACAAATGGCAGACCAGGAAGGAAATAATGACTGGACTGTAAAACTAAGTTGAAGAGAAATTGAATTTAGTAGTAAAAAAGAAAAAAAAAAAGGACAAACAACACAAAACAACAAAGACAGACCAGCAATCAAACAACAACAACAACAACAAAAACAAACAAGGAAAGAAACAATAATACAACCAAAAAGTTCCTGTGTTGTATAACAATATTGAATTTCCAGTAAGGAGGATAACATCTGTGGGTTCCTACCAAGACTGTCAGGCTCACCTTGGTTCCAAAAGCAGACGTTATCCAAAAACCACAGCTATGTGAAAATGATCTAAAGCAAAGACTAAGGTAAGACATTTGAGTAACTTACAAATGTAATTCCAGCTACCAGGATGATCAGAGTTAAAGATGATCAAAGTTACATGAGCTAGGGACTCACAAAAAAAAAAAAATCATCATTTCAGTGAAAGGAAATATGAAAGACCACATTAGTCAGAATGATCTGATTTCAGCTAACCCAGAGCAACACGCCCAACATCTAAGAAAATTCTTGTGTCAAAAAATATATATCAAGCACAGTAATGAAATATACAAGTTATCTTAGAGATATAGTGGAGATGAGGCTAAAACGTCATCGGGAATAAAATCCAAGGTCTTCAATGTGTTTTACTAAAGAGACAGAAAATGAAATTTCCTGTACTACCCCGGAATCTAAAGGGTTTCAAATCAAACTGCTTGACCCTAGGGAAACCAATTACATACCAGTTCTGAGTACTGCAGATAGGTCTCTGAGTCCTAGACAACCCTGGTAGTTACCCAATCTCCAGATCTGAATATTTTCTGTCTCCACTGAAGCCTCTCTGAATAACCCTTCCTATTGCAGCCATGTAATTCAACTTCAAACTAGAATTAGATTGGATGGTTAAACTCTGCCCTTTTAATTCTATATGTAACATCCAGCCATTTCATTGATTGCACCAGAGCTCTCAATGAGAATACCTCCATAGCATACCATACCACTCAAACATTTCACTTGTTACTTAATAAAACATCGCTGAATTTGTAGATTTTCTCCTTCATTTGCCTTATGATTACATAGTTTTGAGGTTGCTACAGGATTGGGTCTTGCTGTGAAGCCAGGGTTGTTTCTAAACTCTAAGTTCTAGCAATCCTCCTGCCTCAGCATAGTTCTTGCTGCTAGGATTAATGTTGAGAAACACCACACCTGGGCCAATTTTATTCATGTGCACAAAGTCAGTCTGATTTGCCTCAGATCAGGGTTTAATCTATTGATGATCATAGACAGAAAATAATTCATCGATATTATTGTAACTGGATCTGGGACAAAGAGTTTTTAATAGACAGGAGTATGTTCTGGAGCTCAAGGCCTGAATTGGATGTTTTTTCAATAAACTGCAGTAGCACCTACATAAATGTTAGAGGAAGGAGCATTGTCTGATTCCATTAACATTGTCCAAGTGTGCTGGGTGTGCACTCAGTGTGTAAGGAGCTACCCAGCATACAGCCATTCCTCTCTCCAGCACTGTATGCAGCAGACATAATGGCTATGCCTGGAAACTCAACAGTTCAAGAGTTGAACTGTTGAAGCCGGGGAATCAATTCAAAGCTGTCCTCAGCCTTATGGTAAATAGAAGGACAGCTTGAGCTTACATTTGAGTCTACTTCTAAATAGACCTAAAGGCAAACAGAAATTGGAGGGTCTGAGGGAGATGTTGCCTTTGGCTGACAGAAAACAGATAATGTGTCAGGTTTGATATGACCAGAATGATTTGCCCAAGATGAAATCAGGAGTGGGACATGTGCCAAAGAGTCTGCTCCACAATAATGAGCACCTATTAATACTCTATTCTGAACACCTACGTGGTGGCTTGAAATGATCTGTAACTCCAGTGTCCGGAAACCTGAAAACTCCATCTGACCTTCTTGGACATCAGGCGTTCATTTGCTGAACATTCATACATTCAGGAAAAACACCAAAACATGGAGAACAAAACGTTTTTTGTTTTGTTTTGTTTTGTTTTGTTTCAAGACAGGGTTTCTCTGTGTAGGTCTGGCTGTCCTGGAACTCACTGTGTATACCAGACTGGCCTCGAACTCAGAAATCTGCCTGCCTTTGCCTTTCAAGTGTTGGGTTGGGAATAAAGGTGTGTGCCACCACTGCCAGGCTAAATCTTTAAGAGAATTAAATTTGTAAAAGGAATGGTGGCAAACACCTTTAATCCCTGTACTCTGTAGGTAAAGGTAAACTGGGCACAGTGAGTTCAAGGCTAGTTTTATCTAAGCAGATAATTCTTAACCAGTGAAGCCTAAGGACTAAGGGTCTGTTTTACAATTAAGGCAGAGCAGGGTGGGGTAGCACCTGACTTTAATCCCAGCACCCTGGAGGCAAGGGGAGGAGCTGGATCTTTAGACCCCAGACTGATCTACAGATTAAAGTGTGGGACAGGGAGGGCTCCAAAATAGAGAAACACTCTCTCAAAACCCAAACCAAACCAAATAAAAACAAAATCTAGTTAGGTGAGAGATGCTACAATAGGCCTTTAATCTCAGAAGTAAGGAGGCAGATGTAGGTGGACCTTGGAGTTTCAGCTAGTCTGGTCTACAATTTGAGTTCTGGGTCAGCCATGTCTGTTAAACAGAAACTCTGTCTGAAAAAAACTAAAAACAAAAAATGGAACAAAAAAGTGTTTTCTAAGAAAAAACTTTAAGGGAGCTTACTTAGTAGGCTGTGAGTTCCTCAGTGATCAATGGCACTTGTTACCAAGCCTGAATTCAGCAATGGGACCCACAGGTTTAAGGAGAGAAACCACTTCAGGGTCTAGTGGTTTCTAGACCACCAACACATTTTTGGGATCCAGCAAAAATATGAAGACATTGATGAAATATAAGTCCTAGGTAACTGTTACATATTGTAGTATGACAAAACAAAGAAATGGAGGATAAAGAACCAATGAAAAACCACAAGGAATACATATAGATACAGGACAGGATCTCACACACACAAGAATCCAATAAAAATACAAAATTGGTAGCCCTAATATATGAGCAAAGGTCCCAAAGGGGATAAAAACTCTGTAGAAGTCCAACAGCGTAAATTAACCGGGACCTTTGGGGCTCTCAGAAACTGAAACCCCAACCAAAGAGAACATGGGCTGGGCATAGGCCTCCCCACACAGATGTAGGAGATTTTTAGCTTGGTCTTCACGTCGGTCCCCTAACAACTGGACTGAAGGCCACTTCAGAAGCCATTGCCTGTTTGTGGGGTGTGTTCTTCTAGCTGAGCTGCTTTGCCTGGCCTCAGTGGGAGAGGATATGCCCTGCCTTAAAAATACTAAAAGTACCAGGGTGTGGGGATACCCAGGGAACTTCCACCTACTCAGAGAACATGGTAAGAAGGTACCTAGAAGTAGTGTACTAGGGTCTGACCTGGAAAAGAACAGTTAGTGGGGGATTTAAGGTAAATTAAAAAAAAAAAAAGAATTGGGCTGGTGAGATGGCTCAGTGGGTAAGAGCACCCGACTGCTCTTCCGAAGGTCCAGAGTTCAAATCCCAGCAACCACATGGTGGCTCACAACCATCCGTAACGAGATCTGACTCCCTCTTCTGGAGTGTCTGAAGACAGCTACAGTGTACTTACATATAATAAATAAATCTTAAAAAAAAAAAAAAAAAAAAAAGAATTAAATTAAAAAGCAAATCCACAAAAACCCAAAAGAGGCCTGTCAAAACATTATGAGACCTAGGACCTCCAAAGAGGCCTCTGAGTTCTTCACTTTGTGTTGGCCAGTAGATCTGCCCATATGAATGAGACTTGTACCCTCAAGGAGAGTCCATTTGAGAAAACTAATTTTTCATTTGTAAATGGTTTTCAGTAATTTCTGGGTTTGGGATAGGAGCTTGTGTCAGTCTACTTTTTTCTCAACACTGATACCCCATGTGGAATAGACCCACACAAGCCCTGAGAATTCTACTTTAGTCTACTTTAGTCTCTCTCTGTGTGTGTTAGTTCTCCTGTGTTTGTTTAAGAAGCTCTGGCTTCCTTGATGTCCACCATTTCCTCTGACTCTATTCCTCTTTCTTTGTTCTCTTCTACAGGATTCCCTGAGCCTTTCCCCTTTAGGTCTGAATCATCCAAGGTCTCTGTGTGAGTGTGTGTGTGTGTGTCTGCATGTTGTCATAGTGCTTATTAAGTCTAGGAAAGGGAAGAGGATTCCAGAAACACTGAAGCTAAAGGTAGTTCGAAGCCACAATCACACTTGTTGGGCATTGAATTTATGTGTTCTGCAAATATCAGGTATTCTGAAAATCTCCTAATCCTAGAGATTTTCTCTCTGCCCAGGAAACCCTGATCATCTCTCCATGTCCACTGATCCTTCCTTTCTCAAACCTGCTCCGACTTTTTAGAATCATTGATGTTATGCCTCGCCCTGACACACTTTTTAACTTGTTTTGAAAATATTTTAATATAGAACAGGTTTGCCTCACACTATCTATTACAGCAAAGATACCATTGGATTTCTGAGCCTCTATTCAGACTCACGTGTTCTGGGAACACAGGCATGCCCCATTTGTCTAGATCATGCAGTGATTTATAACCTTAATTGTGAATGCCAAGCAAGGACTGTACTACTGGAGTCACACCACAGAATTCCCTCCAAGGTGGATGAAGCCATCCTCCTGGCTCTGCTTTCTGAGTACTACCATAGTAGACGATTGGCAAAGCATAAAGCTCACCTCTTTATTCCAGAACTGATAAATAACTGTAAAATGTGATCAAGCCAGCTCTGTCAGGCAACAGGGTCTCAAGGTTGGGAATGATGATTGAAAAGACAATGACCATTAGACAACATTATTCCATGACTCCAGCCAGTGCTACGTCCTAAGCAGATTCACTTTTCTCTAGTCTGCTTTTATACCAGTCTAAATACATGCAAAGGATAAAGTCAGTTTTAGGTCAAAGAACAAACAAGGCAATAAACAATGTACCGAGTAAGGGGTCCCCAATGGAGATGTTAGTAAAAGGACTGGAGGAGCTGAAAGGGTTTGCAGCCCCATAGGAAGAGCAACACAACCCAAGAGCTCCCAGAGACTGAAACACCAACCAAAGTGTACACACATAGGGACCCATTGCTCTAGCTGCATGTATGTCAGTGGATGGCCTTGTTGGGCATCAATGGGAGGAGAGGCCCTCAGTCCTGTGAAGGCTTGATGCTCCAGTGTAGGGGATGCCAGGTTGGAGAGTCAGTAGTGGGTGGGTATGGGATCACGTTTATAGAAACAAGGAGAAAGGGGTTTGGATGAGGGTTTCCAGAGGACAAAATGGGGAAGGGGAGAACATTGAAATGCAAATAAATAAAAACCAATAAAAAGTCTATTGACAAAAACAAACAAACAAACAAAGTCCCCTGGTCACTATTTCTCTGGGCTTATCAAGATGAACAAGGTAAAACAAATGCCACACATTCCTCTGCCGAGTTTTCCTTGAGCTTTGCATTAGCCCAAGATAAATATTCTTATATGAGCCTACTGCACTGTCCTAGCCCAATGTCAAATTCTTGCCCAATTCCTACAAGTAGGCCCCAAAGGTTCTGCACAAGGGTATTTGTCATGTCCTCTTACAATGGTATTTTATGGTTTTGTGCATGTATTTTCAAGGACATATTATGGCTCCCAGGTGAATTTCCCTCTGGCCCATGCTGGTCACAAATGAGGAAAACATAACCAGGTGTCTTGGCTCACATAGTAATCCTTCCAGCCGGAAGACCAAGGCAAGAAGATCCCTGGGAATTGAAATTCTAAATTATCCCTAGGTAAAGAACAACCATGTTGTCTCAGAATATTATTTGAACCAAGAAGATCAAGAGCAAAAAGGAGAATAAAGAAATCGTTCAAACAATAAATAACCAAGCAAGCAAACAATAAAGTTCAATATGAAATATGCAACAGAGGGGAGACAGAACCTTAAGAGACCACCTCCAGTGGCTAGGAATGGCTTCCAGTTGAGGGAAAGTACCACACACCCATCTAAAAAAAATTTTTTTTTTGAGACAGGGTTGCTCTGTGTAACCCTGGCTGTTCTGGAACCCACTTTGTATACCAGTCTGGCCTTGAACTCAGAAATCTGATTGTCTCTACATCCCAAGACCTGAGATTAAAGGTTTGTACCACCACCGCCCAGCTACCGATCTCAAAAATTTTAACCTAGAATTGTTCCTGTCTAAAGGAAGAACAGGGACAAAAACTGGAGCAGAGACTGAAGAAAGAGCCACCCAGGAACAGGCATCCTTAGATCCATCCCATCAGCAGACATCAAAAACCTATAGTATTGTTGATGACAAGATGTGCTTATATAAAGGAGCCTGGTGTGGCTGTCCTCTGAGAGGTTCTAATAGCACCTAAGATAATTGCAGACATTCACAGGCAACCATTGGACTGAGACCAAGGACCACAATCCTCTACAACAAATGTATTCCTAGAAGTATCACCTTCTCTGATCTGAAGTAGTATTACATGCCCATAGTATAACGAAAACTGTGTGGTATTGGCAGTAAAACAGATAAATTGATCAATGGAATTTAACTGAAGACCCAGAAATAAACCCACATAGCTATCAAGCATGGACGCTAGACTTTTAACAGAGAATGCTAAAGAGACATTGTAAAAAAGAAATCATCCCTATCCAATTGTGCCTGTCTAACTGGGCATCTGCATGTATAAGAAAGCAAACTGCTCTGTATTTATTATCCTCCAATACTCTCAAGTCTAACTGATCAAAACCTCAACATAAAAATGGATACACAGCATGTAACACAGGAGGAAGTGGATGTACTTGTCAAGGTTTTCTAGAGTTAGAGAACTTACTGGTAGTCACTGTATAGTAAGGGAACTGATGATGACTCACAGTCTGTAGTCCAACTCCCCAACAATGGTCAGCAGCAGATGTGAATGGAAGTCCAAGGATCTAGCAGTTGCTGAGTCCCACACACACAGAGAAGAGAGAGTCTTTCTTCTTCCACTTTTGTGTAAGTCTCCAGTAGAAGGTGTGGCCCAGATTAAAGGTGTGTACCACCACACCTAAATCTGGAACTTACTTTGCCCCAGATGACCTTGAATTTATAGATCTCCTTGCTTTAGTCTCCTGAGATTCATAGCCACAAGGCCTCGAGATCTCCATGCCAAGATCCAGGGCAGAATCTTGTATCTCTCAGTCTCAAGATCAGGATCACAGGTGAGCCTTCCAATTCTGGATTGCAGTTCATTCCAGATATAGTCAAGTTGAAAACGAGAAATATCCACTACAGTGGGGGATTAGCCTTGAACACACTGACACAGGAGATAAATTTCTGAACAGAAACCCATAGCTCAGGCAATAAGATCAGCAATGAATAATGGCACTTGATGAAACTGAAAAGCTTCTATTTGTCAAAGGAGTTCATCAGCAGGCCAAAATTGCAGCCTAAAGATTGGAAGAACATCCTCACCAACCCACATCTGACAGAGGGGTGATATCACTATAAATGGTGATAACCCTATAAATACACAAAGCATTAGATATCCACAAACCAAATACCTCAATTTAAAAATGGGGTACTATAGAATTATACAGAATATTTCAACAGAGGATTCTCTACATGCTGAGAAGCACCTAAATAAATGTTCAACATTCCAAATCATCTGACAGATGCAAATCCCAATGACTGTGAGATTCCATTATGCATATATCATTATGGCTAGGATCAAAACCACCACTGACAGTTCATGTTGGGGAGTTTATGGAAAGAGGGGAACACTTTCCCATTGCTGGTGAGAGTACAAACTTGGACAACCACTTGTGAAATAAATCTGACACTTTCTCAGAAATGTGAGAAACTGTCTACCTTCTAGACCAGTTTTACCACTCCTAGACATATAACCAAAGAGGACCCACAATACCAAAAAGACACTTGCTCAACTCTGTTCATAGCAACTCTCCCTCAACTGAAGACACCAGGCCTTCTGATGCTCATATGAACTCAGAGAGGCTGAAGCAGCATGCATATGGCTTGCACAAGCTTGTACCACATCTCATAACAGCCTTGAGAGAAGAAGTAGATACACGTTCCCATTCCCAACACAGAAGCTATCTCCAATCCATGAAGAATTGCAGATGAAACTCTGCTCCAGTCAATTGGAGTCTCCACGTGGAAGCAAATCCCACTATTAAGGAGAGGCTGAATGTCCAGCAGTTGGTGCCAAAACAAAGAAACTCAAAGGCATTTTAAAGCTTTTGTCTGAGAAGAATGTATCAGGCCCCTTTGTTTATTTATTTTGTTTGGCTTTTAAATTACAGTTCCTTTGTTTTTATAGTCAGGCTGCAAATTTCCTGTTTTTACTGGATTCCTCTGTCTTTGATTGTGCTCTTTATCTGTAAGGGATAGTTTTAGTTGTTGTGTTTGTTTGTTTGTTTGTTTGTTTGTTTCTTCTTTTTGGGTCTCTCTCTCTCTCTCTTTTTTTCTGTTGGTTTATTTTGTCCTGTTTCAACTAGTGTGTTTTTCTTTTGTCTTTGGTTTCTGTTTTGTTTATTTGCTTATTTTTTGTTTTTTTTTTTTGTTTTGTTATTTTCAAGAAATGGTCTCATTGTAAGTCAGACTGTTCTGTACTCGCATAGTAGACCAGGCTGGAGGTTTTCCTGCCTCCTCCCAAGTGCTGGGATTACACTTGTGTTCTACTGCACCTGGCTTTGTCTCAGGATTCTGTAAGTGACTGTTTCTTTTCTTAGGAGAGGCACAAAGGGTGTGGATTGAGATGGAAGAGAAGTTAGAGAAGATGTCAGAGGAGTTGGGGGAGGAGAAGCCTTAATAATAACACACTGTATAAAAAATACTTTGAGTAAAGGAAAAGCAAAGAAAGGGGTCTGGAGCTATCTCTGAGCACTTAGCAGCACTGGCTGCTCTGACACACAGCTCTGGTTTATTTCCCAACATTCACATGGCAACTTATGTGTGCTGTATCCCTAGTGCTCTTAACTCCTGAACCATTTCTTCAGCCCGTACTAGGGAAACCTCAAGAAGGGACAACTTTGGATATTGTGTACACATGATGCCACTCGAGCTAGCCAAGCTAAAGGATCATACTACACATGGAGGTAGAGACAGGATCTTCTTTAGTTTGAGTGTAGCCTGGGTTATAGATGGAAACAGTTTCACAGAGACAACCATAAAGAATGGGTGCTGGGGTTCAATACAGGAACGGTTTTCAATATTTAGACTTGATAAGAGAGAGAGTACAATTCTAGAAGCTTGGAAGTAGGGAGCTGTAGTTCCCTGGATTATGAGAGAACCAGGAACATGGAGAAGGCCTTTGTCTCCTTAAAGTCAGCTTTAGTCTTAAGAACAGGTTGTTTTCTTTTTTTCTTAGATATTTTCTTTATATACATTTCAAACGCTATCCCTAAAGTTCCCTATAGCCTCCCTCCACCCTGCTCCCCTCCCTACCCACTCCCACTTCTTGGCCCTGGCATTCCCCTGTACTGGGCATATAAAGTTTGCAATACCAGCCGGGCATGATGGTGAAGCCTTTAATCCCAGCACTTGGGAGGCAGAGGCAGGCAGATTTCTGAGTTATAGGCCAGCCTGGTCTACAGAGTGAGTTCCAGGACAGCCGGGGCTACACAGAGAAACCCTGTCTCAAAAAATCAAAAAAAGAAAAAAAAAACAGTTTGCAATACCAAGGGTCCTCTGTCCCCAGTGATGACCGACTAGACCATCTTCTGCTACATATGCAGCTAGAGATATGAGCTCTGGGGGTACTGGTTAGTTCATATTGTTGTTCCACCTATAGGGTTGCAGACCCCTTCACCTCCTTGGGTGCTTTCTCTAGCTTCTCCACTGGGGGCCCTGTGTTCCATCTTATAGATGACTGTGAGCATCCATTTCTGTATTTGCCAGGCACTGGCAGAGACTCACACGAGGCAGCTATATCAGGGTCCCTTCAGCAAAATCTTTCTGGCATATGCAATAGTGTCTGGGCTTGGTGGCTGATAATGGGATGGATCCCCCGGTGGGGTAGTCTCTGGATAGTCCATCCTTTCATCTTTGCTCCAAACTTTGTCTTTGTAACTCCTTTCATGAGTATTTTATTCCCTATATTAAGGAGGAATAAAGTATCCACCCATTGGTCTTCCCTCTTCTTGATTTTCTTGTGTTTTGCAAATTGTATCTTGGTTGTTCTATGTTTCTAGGCTAATATCCACTTATCAGTGAGTGCATATCTAATGACTTCTTTTGTGATTGGGTTATCTCACTAAGGATGATAATCTCCAGATACATACATTTGTCCAAGAATTTCATAAATCCATTCTTTTTAAAAGCTGAGTAGTACTCCATTGTGTAAATGTACCACAATTTCTGTATCCATTCCTCTGTTGAGGGACATCTGGGTTCTTTCTAGCTTCTGGCGATTATAAATAAAGCTGTTCTGAACATAGTGGAACATGTGTTCTTATTACCAGTTGGAACTTCTGGGTATATCCCCAGGAGAGGTATTGCTGGATCTTCCGGTAGAATGTCCAATTTTTCAAGGAACCTCCAGACTGACTTCCAGAGTGGTTGTACAAGATTGCAGTTCCACCAGCAGTGGAGGCGTGTTCATCTTTTTTTTTTTTTTTTTTTTTTTTTTTTTTGGTATTTTTGAGACAGGGTTTTTCTGTGTAGTCCTGGCTGTCCTGGAACTCACTCTGTAGAACAGGCTGGCCTTGAACTCAGAAATCTGCCTGCCTCTGCCTCCTGAGTACTGGGATTAAAGGTATGTGCCACCATGCCTGGCTTTTGTTGTTTTGTTTTGTTTTTGTTTTTTTTTTTCTCTCTCTCTCTGTCTCTCTCTCCCTCTCTCTCCTTTCTTTATTTCTTTTTTTTTTTTTTAATTTTTTGAGACAGGGTTTCTCTGTATAGCCCTGGCTATCCTGGAACTCACTTTGTAGACCAGGCTGGCCTCAAACTCAGAAATCCACCTGCCTCTGCCTCCCGAGTGCTGGGATTAAAGGCGTGTGCCACCACCACGCCTGGCTCTGATTTTGTTTTTCAAGACAGGGATATTCTGTGTAACCCTGGCTGTCCTGGAACTCACTTTGTAGAACAGGCTGATCTCTTACTCAGAAATCTTCCTGCCTCTGCCTCCTGAGAGCTGGAATTAAAGGCATGTGCCACCATGCCTGGCTAGTGTTTCTCTTTCTCCACATCCTCGCCAGCGTCTGCTGTCACCTGAATTTTTGATTTTAGCCATTCTGACTGGTGTGAGGTGGAATCTCAAGGTTGTTTTGATTTGCATGTCCCTGATGATTAAGGATGTTGAACATTTTTTCAGGGGCTTCTCGGTCATTCTGTATTCCTCAGTTGAGAATTCTTTGCTTAGCTCTGAACCCCATTTTTAAATGGGGTTATTTGATTTTCTGGAGTCCAGCTTCTTGAGCTCTTTGTATATATTGAATATTTGTCCCCTATCAGATTTAGGATTGGTAAAAATTCTTTCCCAATCTGTTGGTGGCCTATTTTTTTCTTATTGACAATGTCTTTTGCCTTACAGAAGCTTTGCAATATTATGAGGTCCCTTTTGTCAATTCTTGATCTTACAGCACAAGCCATTGCTGTTCTGTTTAGGAATTTTTCCCCTGTGCCCATATCTTCGAGGCTTTTCCCCACTTTCTCCTCTATTAATTTTAGTGTCTCTGGTCTTATGTAGAGGCCTTTGATCCACTTAGACTTGAGCTTTGTACAAGGAGATAAGAATGGATCAATTCACATTCTTCTACTGAAAGACCCTCGAGGGGAGACCCTCACTCAGACACTCAAGTCCCGGGACAGCCGCGTACCCAAGAAGACACTGAGACCATACATAAAATGTAGAAGGCAAGATTTAATAAAGCAGCGACATGAAAGCACACAGACCAGAGCTCTGGGGTCGAAATAAAGCAGCAACATGAAAGCACAGATCTCTGGGGTCGAAACTCATACACCTTAGCACAGGGTAGAGGAGTCTCGACGACCAGCCAAAATTTTTCACAGGCTTATATAGTAAAACTCAAAGGGGGGAGAACTGGGCAGGGAAAGTACAAGTTTACATCACTAGGGAGTTCTGCCAAGGGAATCTACGTAACTAAGGAGTCATGTCCTATCAAGGAATCTACGTAACTAAGGAGTCATGTCCTATCAAGGAATCTACGTAACTAAGGAGTCATGTCCTATCATTTGGCAATATACCCGGTTCATTTTGAGGTTGTTTCAGGAGGCCTTTATCTCAAAAATGTTCCTGGAACAGTTTTTAGTTGGGAGGGTTCGAACTTTAGGGTGAGGAGTTTTGGGGTGAAAAGTTTAGGAGTGTTCTGGGAACAATCTCTAGATGGGAGGGGGTGGGCTCCGAGGTAAAAAATTCATGTTCTCACAAGAGGCCAGTAATTTTTCATTCTTCATTCCCCACTTCTTCTTGTAAGTAATTCTAATCTTAGAATTTCAGAAGTCTATATCTCTATGTGGAGAATACTGCATTTACTCTATCTTTAACATGGGAACAAAAACAGAATAAGGCAGATTAGTAAACAGAACTAGGCAGGGACCCTTCTAGTGAGGCTTGAGGGTCTCAGCATGACGCAGATGTACGTAGATCAGATCTCTGGCTGGAACTGGTAAGATGTCCTTGGGGTACCCAGCTCGTTCACTGTAGTCAGTTGTGACCAGACCTCTTTCTGCACCACCTGTAAGCCTTATAACTTAGTATACAGATCATTATTATAACAACATAGGTTTAAACACATTATTTAAGACAGTGATGGGCACAGGAGCCTCATAAAGGATCTCAAAAAGAGTAAAACAAAACTGAATCAAGAGGGAGTATTCTCAGTTTTAAATAGGGCAAGGGGAAGGGGCACCAAGTAAGTCTGTGCCAGTCTCTAGGATTAATTTTGTCAAGGTCTCTTTAGAGTTTTATTTATTCTTTTTTATCTTTTCTGAGCTCTGAGGTCTGTACACACAATGGAATTTTCATTTGACCTCTAAATACTTGGCCACACCCTGACTTACCTGGGCAACAAAGGCAGGACCATTATCTGACACTATTGCTTTTGGCACTCCGAACCTTGGAAAATTTTCTTTAACAATCTTCTTGATGACTATCTGATCAGTCTCAGTTTTACAAGGAAAAGCTTTTATCCATCTTGAGAACGTTTACAAAAACCAGAAGGTATTCATACACATATTTTTTTCAGTAAAGTCTATTTTTCAGTAGATGTCAGGTCTGTCTTCTCATGAGAGGACTAGTTTTCTTTTTTCAGTTTTTACTATTTTATACAGGGTTTCTTTTACCAGTCTTAATTTGTCTATAACTTGATAGTCTTCAGACTGTCAGGATCATTGCTCTTTAGGATGCCTGGGCGGTTAGATTTGCCATCTGATTTCTTTTAGCCACAGCATCTTAGGTCTTTCTCTGCAGATGTCAACAGCTCTCTTTGTCTGTATATATAGAGCTTGTATTAAAGCCACAAGTTTAGCTTTCTGGGCTGAAGTCCCTTTAGGGAGGCTGCTGGCCTAGATCACTTGCTTTCTGTCCACCACTGCACTGCTGTCCCCGCCTTCCGCTTACCCTCAACCTCCAGGCTACTGCCATCCGTGTACCAGCTCAAACTCTCAGGCCAAGGCTGATCTGATCCTTCAGATCATTTCGAGTATGAGTTCCTTCTGCCAGAATGTCAGCACAATGATGAGTAGGTGAAGTCTCAGGCAGTAGTGAGATCGAGGATAGCAGGGGGAGCGAAGGTCACTCGTTCAGTCAAAGCTCTGACAATGTGTCCATCGGTCAGGGGAACAGTTGGATAATGCTTTTAAGAGCGTTAGTCAGCCATCGGTCATGGGGGCTGAACCACACTTTCTAGGACATGTGCCAAGTTTTGTCTCAGAGTCAATTTATCTGCGTCCTTGACCAGAAGCCACTATGTGCAGACAAGCAGGCCATCTTACAGCCACCAGGTCTAATTTCTTACAAGTATGCCACAGGTCTTTTTCAGGGTCCCAATCTCTGAGTAAGAACTTCTTTGGCAATACCTTTGTTCTCAGTCACATCTAGGAGTCCCAAAGCTGGGGATAACATCAGGGCAGTCTCAAGAGCATTTAAGGCCATCTAAGATTGTTCTTTATTTTTCTATACGAAGGGCTGTTTATCTCTTTAACTCAGCAAAACCTGGAATCCACAATCTGCAAAAGCCCGCAGTGCCCAGGAACTTTTTAGCTTGTTTTGCACTGGTCAGTGGAGGAGTATGAAACACAGTCTCTTTTTTAGCTGCTTCAACAGGTAGGCCACCGGCCTCTTCTAAGGACTCAGCTTCTGTATTAGCACCCCTTTTGTTATCTCTTAAACACATTGATCTTTAGCCAAAAGCTTTCGTTTGTTGCCAGGTACTATCTAAGTTTTCTAATTTTCCTGACTTTTGTGACCAGCATTTTACTTCTCTTATCTTTTTGTCTCACAGCACAGCTCTGATTCTGACTCTGGTCTCTGTCTTTGTCAGCCTCATGTTTCTTTAACTCTTTTTCTTGTCTGACTCTTATTACCTTGGTCAGATTGTTGGGACTTTCTAGTCCCACAGAGACGAGACCCCCATCAGAGCCTGGCAGTTAGACTCACAGGTGCTCCTTACCTTGGACAGAAGCCCCAAGTGGGTGGATGCCTCCCTCACTGGAACTTGGAACAGACTCACTGCCAGCAACTCAGGGTGGTGCCACCCTCTGAGAAGAGGGAACTTTAGAGCAGAGACGGGAGTGCAGCTCTCACAGCTGGCTGCAACCAGCACTTATCTTAAAGTGAAAGCAGTTTTTCTGTTAACAAGAGACAGGATGGGAGGGACAGGGGAATGAGAAGCTGCCTGGGAACCTGCAGCGCTCTTGGCCGGCTACTCGAACAGCCTCCTCTTCTTTTTTTCTTCAGCAGCCACAACATCCAGGGCCACTGACTTCTCAGGGACCACTCCTCATTTGCTCCGGATTTCCGAGCTCATTTTTCCCTAGGCTCCAGGTCCATGGGCGGGACCACTGTGACCCGCTGGCTGCTCTCTGGAGTTGGAGTGGGAGGCAGGGCAGCTGAGGATCTGAAAGGAAGTGGTCAGCATAGGGATCTGACAGGATTCTTAGGCTTATTTCAGAAGGCATAACTTAAAAACAGTCGTCAGTCATCAGTCCAAGTCCGAACACAAAGAGACAAAAAAGACACACACAGAAACCGTTTTTCAGGCAACCACTATAGAATCACAGTACCACAGAAATGACAAACACAAGCAAGACCAATACAGGGCATCTTACATGCGATTTCCAGAGAAGCTTACTGTCACTATGACCAACCCAAATGGACCTGTCTCCATGGGAAGGCCCCAGAACCTGAGACCGGCCTAAAACCAAACCAAGATAATCAGTCAACTCCTTGGGACCAAAACCAGACCTGAAACCAGACAAATCAAAAACAAAACAGAATCAGAAGGTGGTCCAATGGAGGACACACAAGTGAACAAGACACACAGACACACAGACATACAGACAGGGAGGGATCTCACTTTACCTCTGACGTACAGTGTCTGTGTCTCATGACAAAAACCACAAACAAAAACAAGATAGCAACAGAGAAAAAGAAGACACCAGTATCTCTAAGCACACTCGTCCACGCCTGGACTTGTACAACCAGCCAAGCCAAACGCTATTTCCTGACAGGGTCGGATTTCACATCGACTCCCTTCCTCCTGAAAAACAATTTTCCTGACGATTAGTGACAAGTCAAAAGCACCCTTAGGTGGCCAGCCTACTCCAAACGTTGGCCACTCGGAGGCGCAAAAGGTCTGCCACTGACCCTTTCTGACCTCCACCGACTGGTTGTGGGCTCTGACCCGCACCTCCTTCCAATGCTCCAGAGTCAGAGAAAGGGGAGTGGACACAGATTGTCCCATTTCTAGAAAAACAGTAGTCACAACAAGAGCGGACACGAGACTAAGACAAAAAAGAAACCAGAAGAATCAGATGGCCTCTCTAAGGCCGGCCGATTGAGACCCTCTGCACGAGGTGGGACTCGAACCCACGATCCCGTGACCAGACGCGAGGTGGGACTCGAACCCACGGTCTCGCAACAAGGTGCGAGGTGGGACTCAAACCCACGATCTCGCAACAAAACGCGAGGTGGGACTCGAACCCACGATCTCGCAACTGGGCACGAGGTGGGACTCTAACCCACGATCTCGCAACCCCAAATGGTCTCTTGGCCTTCAAAGGGGTCCACCAGGCGTCCCTGATCCTCCCCTGTTCCTCCTGGGACGTCTCCCAGGGTGAACGGACGGTGGACACCTGGACACGTCTATCCTTATCCACCCCGCACTCCCTCTCGGAGCGCGGTCTCACTGAGCGTCCGCAAAACTGAAACTGCGATCGCACCAGACTTAGAAACAGAACACAGACATCAGAACACAGACATCAGACCAAAACAGAACAAAGAATCTTACCTCTAAGTGGGTCTAGGACCTCTGGGTGGTCGCGCTGTTTCCCGGCCAATGCACCAAATGAAAGACCCTCGAGGGGAGACCCTCACTCAGACACTCAAGTCCCGGGACAGCCGCGTACCCAAGAAGACACTGAGACCATACATAAAATGTAGAAGGCAAGATTTAATAAAGCAGCGACATGAAAGCACACAGACCAGAGCTCTGGGGTCGAAATAAAGCAGCAACATGAAAGCACAGAGCTCTGGGGTCGAAACTCATACACCTTAGCACAGGGTAGAGGAGTCTCGACGACCAGCCAAAATTTTTCACAGGCTTATATAGTAAAACTCAAAGGGGGGAGAACTGGGCAGGGAAAGTACAAGTTTACATCACTAGGGAGTTCTGCCAAGGGAATCTACGTAACTAAGGAGTCATGTCCTATCAAGGAATCTACGTAACTAAGGAGTCATGTCCTATCAAGGAATCTACGTAACTAAGGAGTCATGTCCTATCATTTGGCAATGTACCCGGTTCATTTTGAGGTTGTTTCAGGAGGCCTTTATCTCAAAAATGTTCCTGGAACAGTTTTTAGTTGGGAGGGTTCGAACTTTAGGGTGAGGAGTTTTGGGGTGAAAAGTTTAGGAGTGTTCTGGGAACAATCTCTAGATGGGAGGGGGTGGGCTCCGAGGTAAAAAATTCATGTTCTCACAAGAGGCCAGTAATTTTTCATTCTTCACTACAAGATACCACCAGTTGTGCCAGCACCATTTGTTGAAAATGCTGTCTTTTTTTCCACCGGATGGTTTTATTTCCCTTCTCAAAGATCAAGTGACCATAGGTGTGTGGATTCATATCTGGTTCTTCAATTCTATTCCATTGCTCTACCTGTCTGTCACTGTACCAGTACCATGAAATTTTTATCACAATTGCTCTGTAGTACAGCTTTAGTTAAGGCACGGTATGGTGATTCCACCAGAGGTTCTTTTATCATTGAGAAGAGATTTTCCTATCCTAGTTTTTTTGTTATTCCAGATGAATTTGCAGATTGCCCTGTCTAATTCGTTGAAGAATTGAGTTGAAAGTGGATGGAGATTGAATTGAATCTGTAGATAGCTTTTGGCAAGACAGTCATTTTTACTGTATTCATGCTGCCAGTCCATGAGCATGGGAGATCTTTCCATCTTCTGAGATCTTCCTCATTTTGTTTCTTCAGAGACTTGAAGTTCTTATCATACAGATCTTTCACTTCCTTAGTTAGAGTCACACCAAGGTATTTTATATTACTTGTGACTATTGTGAAGGGTGCTTTTCCCTAATTTCTTTCTCATCCTATTTATACTTTGTGTAGAAATAGGCCATTGATTTGTTTGAGTTAATTTTATATCCAGCCTTCGCACTGAGGCTGCTTATCAGGTTTAGGAATTCTCTGGTGGAATCTTTAGGATCATATATATATATACATACTATCATATCATCTGCAAATAGTGGTATTTTTACTTCTTCCTTTTCAATTGGTATCCCCTTGACCTACTTTTGTTGTCTAATTGCTCTGGGGAGGACTTTGAGTACTATACTGAATAGGTAGGGAGAAAGTGGGCAGCTTTGTCTAATCCCTGATTTTAGTGGGATTGCTCCATTTAGTTTGATGGTGGCTACTAGTTTGCTATAGATTGCTTTTATTATGTTTAGGTATGGGCCTTGAATTCCTGATCTTTCCAAGACTTTTGTCATGAAGGGGTATTGGATTTTGTCAAATGCTTTCTCAGCATCTAACGAGATGATCATGTGTATTTTGTCTTTGAGTTTGTTTATATAGTGGATTACATTGATGGATTTCCATATATTAAACCATCCCTGCATGCATCCCTAGGATGAAACCTAGTTGATCATAATGGATGATTGTTTTGATGTATTCTTGAATTCAGTTAGTGAGGATTTTATTGAGTATTTTTGAAGCAATATACATAAGGGAAATTGGTCTGAAGTTCTGTCTCTTTGTTGGGTCTTTATGTGGTTTAGGTATCAGAGTAATTGTGGCTTCATAGAATGAATTGGGTAGAGTATCTTCTGTTTCTGTATTGTGTAATAGTTTGAGGAGAGTCAGAATCAGGTTTTCTTTGAACTTCTGATAGAATACTGCACCAAACCCATCTGGTTCTGGGCTTTTTTTCTTTTTTTTTGGTTGGGAGACTGTCAATGAATGCTTCTACTTCTTTGGGGGTTATAGGACTGTTTAGGTCATTAACCTGATCCTGATTTAACTTTGGTACCTGGTATCTCCCTAGAAATTTGTCCATTTCATCCAGGTTTTCCAGTTGTGTTAAGTATAGCTTTTTGTAATAGGATCTGATGGTGTTTTGAATTTCCTCAGGTTCTCTAGTTATGTCTCCCTTTTCATTTCTGATTTTGATAATTAGGATACCGTCCCAGAGGCCTGTAGTGAGCCTGCCTAAGGGTTTATCTATCTTGTTGATTTTCTCAAAGAACCAGCTAGTGGTTTGGTTAATTCTTTGAATAGTTCTTTTTGGTTCCACTTGGTTGATTCTGCCCCTGAGTTTTGTTATTTCCTGGCTTCTACTCCTCTTGGGTAAATTTGCTCCCTTTTGTTCTAGAGCTTTTAGGTATGCTGTCAAGCTGCTAGTGTATGCTCTCTCTAGTTTCTTTTTGGGGGCACTCAGAGCTATGAGTTTTCCTCTTAGGAATCCTTTCATTGTGTCCCGTAAGTTTGGGTATGTTGTGGCTTCATTTTCATTAAACTCTAAAAAGTCTTTAATTTCTTCATTCCTTCATTGACCGGAGGAATCATTGAGTAGAGTGTTGTTAAGCTTCCATGTGAATGTTGGCTTTCTATTATTCATGCTGTTATTGAAGATCAGCCTTAGTCCGTGGTGATCTGAAAGGATGCATGGGACAATTTCAATATTTTTGTATCTGTTGAGGCCTGTTTTGTTGACAATTATATTTTTGATTTTTGAGAAGGTGCCATGAGGTACTGAGAAGAAGGCATATCCTTTTTGTTTTAGGATAAAATGTTCTGTAGATATCTGTTAAATCCATTTGTTTCATATCCTCTGTTAGTTTCACTGTGTCTCTGCTTAGTTTCTGTTTCCATGATCTGTCCATTGGTGAAAGTAGTCTGTTGAAGTCTCCCACTACTCTTGTGTGAGGTGTAATATGTTCTTTGAGCTTTACTATAGTTTCTTTAATGAATGTGGATGCCCTTGCATTTGGAGCTAGATATTTGGAATTGAGAGTTCATCTTGGAAGATTTTACCTTTGATGAGTATGAAGTGTCCCTCCTTGTCTTTTTTGATAAGTTTGGGTTGGAAGTCAATTTTATTCGATATTAGAATGGCTACTCCAGCTCTTTTCTTCAGATCATTTGTTTGAAAAATTGTCTTCCACCCTTTTACCCTGAGGTAGTGTCTGTCTTTTTCCCTGAGGTGGGTTTGCTGTAAGCAGCAAAAAGTTGGGTCCTGTTGGTTTAGCCAGTCTCTTAGTCTATGTCTTTTTGTTGGGGAATTGAGTCCACTGATATTAATAGATATTAAGGAAAAGTAATTTTTGCTTCCTGTTATTTTGTTGTTAGAGTTGGGATTCTGTTCTTGCTGCTGTCTTCTTTTAGGTTTGTTGAAGTGTTATTTTTTTGCTTTTTCTAGGGTGTAGTTTCCATCATTGTGTTAGTGTTTTCCATCATTATCCTCTGAAGGGCTGGATTTGTGGACAGGTATTATGTGAATCTGGTTTTGGCATGGAATACTTTGGTTTCTCCATCTATGGTAATTGAGAGTTTTACTGGGTGTAGTAGCCTGGGCTGGCATTTGTGTTCTCTTAGGATCTGTATAACATCTGTCCAGGATTGTCTGGCTTTCATAGTCTCTGGTGAGAAGTCTGGTGTAATTCTAATAGGTCTGCTTTTATATGGTACTTGACCTTTTTTCCTTACTGCTTTTAATATTCTATCTTTAATTAGTGCATTTGTTGTTCTGATTATTATGTGTTGGGAGGACTTTCTTTCTGGTCCAGTCTATTTGGAGTTCTGTCAGGCTTCTTGTATGTTCATGGGTATCTCTTTCTTTAGGTTAGGGAAGTTTTCTTCTATAATTTTGGTGAAGATATTTATTGACCGTTTAATTTGAAAATCTTCATTCTCATCTATACCTATAACCATAGGTTTGGTCTTCTCATTGGACACATCCTGGATTTCCTGGATATGCTGGGTTAGGATCTTTTTGCATTTTGCATTTTCTTTGATTGTTGTGTCCATGTTATCTATGGAATCTTCTGCATCTGAGATTCTCTCTTCCATCTCTTGTATTCCTTTGCTGATGCTCGCATTTATGGTTCCTGATTTACTTTATAGTGTTTCTCTCTCCAGTGCTGTCTCCCTTTGGGTTTTCTTCATTTTTTTTTTCCATTTTTAGATCTTGGATGGTTTTGTTCAATTCCTGGACGTGTTTGGTTGTGTTTTCCTGTAATTTTTTAAGTTTTTTTTTTTTGTGTGTGTGTGTGTGTGTGTGTGTGTGTGTGTGTGTGTGTGTTTGTGTGTTTGTCTTTTCTCTTTAAGGTCCTTTACCTGTTTAGCAGTTTTTTCCTGTATTTCCATCAGGGATTTTTGTTCTTCCTCTTTAAGGGTTTCTACCTGATTAGCAGTGGTCTCCTGTATTTCTTTAAGTTAGTTATTAATTTCCTTCTTAAATTCCTCTACCAGCATCATGAGATATGATTTTCAATCTGAATCTTGCTTTTTGTGTGTGTAGGGGTATCCAGGACTCGCTGTGGAGGGCATACTAGATTCTGATACTGCCCAGTGTCCTGGTTTTTTTACTAGGATTTGCCTCTTGCCATCTGGTAATCTCCGGTGTTAGATATTCTAGGTGTCTCTGGCTGGAGCTTGTTCCTCCTGTGATTTTTTATCCTCTGTCAGCACTCCTGGGAGTCCCACTCTCTTTTGTGTCCCAGTGGTCAGAACACTCTCTGCAGGCAAAAGCTTCTCTTGCAGGAAAGGTACACAGAAGTGTCGAGCTTATATCCCCCTCCTAAATCCTGGGGTCAAAGCCCTACCTGGAGGCTGACTTGCCTCTAGCAGGGAAGGTGTTCAGGGGTCTGGGTCTCAGCTCTGTCTCCTGTGTAAGGATGAAGGCCCAAAGGGACCCTCTCCAAGAAGCTCTGTCGCTTCTGCTGTACACAGGCTCTCCTGTATAGTCTGGTGTCAGTGATACCAAGATTCTGAGTGTGCTAGGGCCTGCTTTTGTCCTTTGACCCTGTTGCTGCTAGCATAAGACCCTCTGGGTTTTTTGGAACTGATGTTGAATTCCACTTACCAGTGACCTCAAGGACCTGGTTGTGCTAGGGTGCCTGCAGCATGGAGAGTCCTCTGGGGACCTTAGGGCCCTCTGCTGAGATTGCACCGAAAATCGCTGAACGCTGGTAGAGGATTTTAAGAAGGGTATTAATAACTCACTTAAAGGGCTGGTAAGATGGCTTAGTGGTTAAGAGTACCGACTGCTCTTCCAAAGGTCCTGAGTTAAAATCCAGCAACCACATGGTGGCTCACAACCATCTGTAACAAGATCTAACTCCCTTCTGGAGTGTCTACAGCCATATATAATAAATAAATAAATCTTTAAAAAAATAACTCACTTAAAGAAATATAGAACTTGGGAGGCAGAGGTGGGCACATTTCTGAGTTTGAGGCAAGACTAGTCTACAAAGTGAGTTCCAGGACAGCAAGGGCCATACCGAAAAACCCTGTCTCAAAAAACAAAAGCAAAAACAAAAACAAAAACAAAAACAAAACAACAACAAAAGAAATACAGGAGACCACTGCTATACAGGTAGAAGCCCTTAGGGAGGAAACACAAAAATCCCTTAAAGAAATACAGGAAAACACAATCAAACAGGTGATGGAATTGAACAAAATCATCCAAGATCTTAAAATGGAAGTGGAAACAATAAAAAAACCCAATGGAGGCAACTCTGGAGAAAGAAATCCTAGGAAAGAAATCAGGAAACATAGATGCAAGTATCAGCAACAGAATACAAGAGATGGAAGAGAGAATCTCAGGCCTCCAATGAGGACCTATTATCAATACTCCTCAAACTTTTCCACAAAAATAGAAACAGAAAGTACTCTGCAAAATTCATTCTATGAAGCCACAATTACTCTCATACCTGAACCACAAAAAGACCCAACAAAGAAAGAGAACTTCACAACAACTTCCCTTATGAATATCAATACAAAAATACTCCATAAAATTCTTGCAAACCGAATCCAAGAACACATCATGATTAAGTAGGCTTCATCCCAGAAATGTAGGGATGGTTTAATATATGGAAATCCATCATTGTAATTCACTATATAAACAAACTCAAAGAAAATAAAAGAGGACAATCATTTTATCAGATGCTGAGAAAGCATTTGACAAAATCCAACACACTTTCAAGATAAAAGTCTTGGAATTCAAAACCCCTACATAAAAATAGTAAAAGCAATATACAGTAAATCTGTAAGCAACATCAAGCTAAATGGAGAGAAACTTGAAGCAATCCCACTAAAATCAAGGACTAGACAAGGCTGCCCACTCTCTCCCTACCTATTCAAGGTAGTACTCCAAGCCCTAGTCAGAGAAATTAGTCAACAAAAGTAATCAAAGTGATACAAATTAGAAAGGAAGAAGTCAAACTAAAACTATTTGCAGATGATTTGATAATATAATTAAGAGACACCCAAAATTCTACCAGAGAACTCCTAAACCTGATAAACAACTTCAGCAAAGTAGATGGATATAAAATTAACTCAAATCTGTAATAGGCTCTGAAGCCCTCTTCTTGTGTGTCTAAAGACATCTTCAATGTTTTCATATAAAGAAAATTAATTCAAAGAAATCAGTGGCCTTCCTCTACACAAAGGATAAGCAGGCTGAAAAAGAAATTAGGGAAACAACCCCCTTCACATTAGTCACAAATAATTTAAAATTTCTTGGTGTGACACTAATAAGCAAGTGAAAGATCTTTATGATATGAACTTCAAGTCTCTGAAGAAAGAAATGGAAGAAGATCTCAGAAGATGATAAGATCTCCCATGCTCATGGATTGGCAGGATTAATATAGTAAAAAATGGCCATCTGGCCAAAAGCAATCTTCAGATTCAGTACAATCCCCATCAAAATTCCAACTTAATTCTTCACAGAGTTAGAAAGAGCAATTTGCATATTCATCTGGAATAACAAAAAATCTAGGATAGCAAAAACTATTCTCAACAATAAAAGAACTTGTGGTGGAATCACTATTTCTGACCTCAATCTGGACTAATAGCAATTGTGATAAAAACAAAACAAAAAACAAAACAGAACAAAACAAAACAAAGCAAAATGACTTGATGGTATTGGTACACTGACAGGCAGGTAGATGAATAGAAGAGAATAGAAGAGTCAGTAATACTCCCACACTCCTATGGTCACTTGATCTTTCATAAAGGATCTATAATCATCCAGTGGAAAAATGATAGCATTTTCAACAAGTGGTTCTGGCTCAACTGGAGGTTAGAATGGAGAAGAATGTATATTGATCCATTCTTATCTCCTTGTACAAAACTCAATTCCAAAATACACTGAAATTTATGGAGGAGAAAGTACGGAACAGCCTTGAACATATGGGCACAGGTAAAAATTCCTGAACAAACATCAATGGCTTATGCTGTAAGATCAAGAATCTACAAATGGGAGGCTGGGCGTGGTGGTGCACACCTTTAATCCCAGCACTTGAGAGGCAGAGGCAGGTGAATTTCTCTGTTTGAAGCCAGCCTGGTCTACAGAGTGAGTTCCAAGACAGCCAGGGCTCCACAGAGAAACCCTATCACGAAAAAACAAAAACAAAAACAAAAACAAAAAACAAACAAAAACAAACAAACAAACCAAAAAAGAATCTACAAATGGGACCTCATAAAACTACAAAGCTTCTGTAATGCCAAGGACACTGTCAATAAGCCAAAAAGGCAACGAACAGATTGCAAAAAGATCTTTACTAATCCTACATCTGATAGAGGGCTAATATCCAATATATACAAAGAACTCAAGAAGCTAGACTCCTCAGAACCAAATATTGGGATACAGAGCTAAACAAAGAATTCTCAACTGAAGAATACCAAATGTCTGAGAAGCACCTAAAAAAATGTTCAACATCCTTAGTTATCAGGAAAGTGCAAATTAAAACAGCTCTGAGATTCTACCTCACACAGGTCAGAATGGCTTAGATCATAAACTCAGGTGACAGCAGATGCTGGCAAGGATGTGGAGAAAGAGGAACACTCCTCCATTGCTGGTGGGATTGCAAGCTGTTACAACTACTCTGAAAATCAGTTTGGTGGTTCCTCCCAAAATTGGACATAATACTACTTGAGGACCTAATAATACGACTTTGGGCATACACCCAGAAGATGTTTGAACAAGTAATTAGGACACATGCTCCACTATGTTCATGGCAGCCTTATTTATTTATTTATTTACTTATTATTTTATTTTATTTTTTAATTAGGTATTTATTTCATTTACATTTCCAATGCTATCCCAAAAGTCTCCCCCACGCTCCCCCACCCACTCCTACTTCTTGGCCCTGGCGTTCCCCTGTACTGAGGAAGATAAAGTTTGCACGACCAATGGGTCTCTCTTTCCACTGATGGCCGACTAGGCCATCTTCTGATGCATATAGCAGCCTTATTTATAATAGCCAGGTGCTGGAAAGAACATTGATGTCCCTTAGCAGAGTAGTGGATTCAGAAAATGTTGTATATTTACACAATGGATTTCTACTCAGCTATTAAAACCAACACATTTATGGAATAGGCAATTTATGATATAGGCAAATGGATGGGTCTAGGAAATACTATTCTGAGTGAGATAACACAATCACAAAAGAACACACATGGTATGTACTTACTGATAAGTGGATATTAACCCAGAAGCTTGGAATACGCAAAATATAATTCACAAACCACCAAGAAACAGGAAGACCAAAGTGTGGATACTTCAATCCTTCTTAGAAGGGGGGACAAAATACCGATGAATGGAGTAACAGAGACAAAGTGTGGAGCAGAAACTGAAGGAATGCTTGTCCAGAGACTCCCCCACCTGGGGATCAATCCCATATTATATCACCAAATCCAGATACTTTTGTGGATGCCAACAAGTGCTTCCTGACAGAGGCTGTTATAGCTGTCTCCAGAGAGGCTCCACCAGTGCCTGACAAATACAGACATGGATCCTCACAAGCTACCATTGGACTGAGCAGAGGATCCCCAATGAAGGAGCTAGAGAAAGGACCCAAGGAACTGAAGGGGGTGGCAACCACATAGGAGGAACAACAATATGAACTAACCATTAACCCCAGAGCTCCCAGGGACTAAATAACCAACCAAAGAGCACATATGGTGGGACTCATGGCTCAAGGTGCATATGTAGCAGAGGATGGCCTAGTCAGTCATCAATGGGAGGAGAGGCCCTTGGTCCTGTAAGTGCTGTATTCTCCAGTGTAGGGAATGCCAGGGCCAGGACGCACATGTGGGTGGGATGGTGAGCATGGGGAGGAGGGAGGGGATAGTGGGTTTTCGTAGGGGAAACCTGAAAAGGGGACAACTTTTGAAATGTAAATAAAGTAAATATCTAATAAAAATCTAAATAAACTGAACTAATTTATTGAAATGGAGATGTTAAGCAGCAGCGAGCTTGCCTGACTTTTGTGTGGCTCCAGTGTTGTTCCCTAATGCCACACAATGAAGAGAGGATGTGGAGTACCAGGTGTGTCCATTGAGCTCAGTTAGTGAGCATAGCCTTGACTGCTTTGGCGTCCAGTTTCAGGCCTACAACATGGATGTGTAAAAGTATACAAGGGGTTTGTATTAGGACACTGTTCATCAGACTATCTGTTTGTCTGTCCATCTAACTAGGTATCTATGCATCCATCCATCCATCCATCCATCCATCCATCCATCCATCCATCTATCTATCTATCTATCTATCTATCTATCTATCTATCTATCTATCTATCCTATGAGGTCACAGCCATGTTGATACACAGACCACACAACAATGACTCTACAAATAAATTTGATAGAATTTAGACAAGTTTGCCATATGAATATTGATACCAAATACTAAATAACACAAGTGGAATCAAAATTGAAGAAGATGTGATAAGAATCATCAATCATGATCCTGTAGGCTTTATTCCAGGGATGCAGGAATGGTTCATTTTAGGAAAATACAGCAGCATATTTCCACCATATAAACAAGTGGAAAGTAAAAGGATACATGGTCATCTCATCAGATGCTGAAAATTTTTTGACAAAATCCAGCACTCTTTCATGATAAAAGTGCTATAGACACCAGGGATAAAAGGCGTACACATAAACACAATAAAAGCAATATACAGCAAGCTGATAACCAACCTCAGATTAAGGGAGAGAAAGGTGGAGCAGTTCCATTAATGAATCAATGACATGGTGAACACAATGCAGTCAAATAACTGCCTATATATGCAATATAGAATTTGGTGGTCTAGCTAGAGCTATAGAGAACTGATGCCAATTGAAGGGCACAGTTTGGGAAGGAAGAAGTCACAGTGTCTCTATTCACAGATGCATTTATACTATATATGAAAGACACTTCAGATTCTTCCAGAGCAATGCTAGAGATGGAAAATGCCTTTTTCAAAGTGGTAGATAGAGAGTTAATTCAAGATAACCAGGATGAGGAAGAAATTAGGGCAACAACACCCTACAAAAGAGAAAAATACCAAATTTATTGGTATAACTCTATCTGAGCAAGCAAAATACCTGCATGAAGAGAACTCCAAGTTTCTGAAGAATTAAATAGAAGAAGCCATTAGAAGATGCAAAGGTCTCTCATGATCCTGCAATCAGGTGATTAATGTAATACAAAATGTCATCATACCAACAGTAATTTACTGATTCAAAGGAATTCCCATTAAATTCCAACACAATTCTTACAGACCTTGAAGGCTCAATTCTCTATTCCATATGGAAAACTAAAAATAAAAAATACAGGATAGCTAAAACAATCCCATCCAATAAAAGAACTTCTAAAAAGAATCACCGTCCCTGATCTCATGTTGTACTACATAACCATAGTAAAATGAAAACTGCCTAGTATTGACTGAAAAACAGAAAAGTTGATCAACGGAATACCCCTGAATGTGCACAAATAAACCAATACAACTATCAACCATCAACACTTCATTTTTAACAGAGAAGGCAAAAGAGACATTGGAAAAAAGAAAGCATCTTCATCAATGGGTGGCTGTCTAACTGGATATCTGCATGTAGAAGAAAGCTAGTTGCTCTATATTTTTCATCCTCCAGTACTCTCAAGTCCAACTGATCAAAGACCTCAAAGTAAAAATGGATGCACAACACCTAATACAAGAGAAAGTAGGGGATTAGTCTGGAACACATTGCCCCAGGAGATAACTTCCTGAAGAGAAACCCATAGCTCAGACCATGAGATCAACAATTAATAATGGGACTTGGTGAAACTGAAAAGCTTCTATACAGCAAAAGAGAACATCAGTATGCCAAAACGACAGCCTAAAGATTGGAAGAAGATCCTCACTAACACTACATCTGACAGAAGGATGATATCCAAAAACTATAAATATAACAAAATATTAGTTATCCACAAGCCAAATCCTCCAATTTAAAAATCAAGCACTAAATTACACAGAATATTTCAACAGAGGAATCTCTACAGGCTGAGAAGCACCTAAATAAATGTTCAACATTCCAAATCATCTAAGAAATGCAAATTGCAATGACTCTTGAGATTCCATCTTACACACTTCAGAATGGCTAAGATCACAACCTCAAGTGACAGCTCATGTTGGGGAGGTTATACAACAAGGGGAACACTCCTCAATTGTTTCTGAGAGTGAAAACTTGGACAACCACTTTTGAAATCAATCTTGCAGTATATTCAGAAATTTGAGAATGCTTCTAGTTCCAGCTTTACCTCTCCTAGAGAGGACTTTTAATACCAAAAAGACACTTGCTCAACTATGTTCATAGCAGCGGTCCCTCAACTGAAGACACCGTGCTTTCTAAAACACAGCAGAACTGATGCACATATAAACTCAGTCTGAAGTAGAGTGCAGAGGGCATGTATGAGTTTATATTACATGACATGACTATGTTGAGAGAAGTAGACACATAATTTCCATTTTTAACACAGAAGCTATCTCCAATCCATAGAGACTTGCAAATGAAACACTACTTCAGTCAAATGGAGTCTACATGTGGAAGGAGATTCCACATTAAGGAGAGGCTGAGTGACCAGCAGTAGATGCCAACACAAAGCAAACTCAAGTGCGTTTAGGCAGCTCTTTGTGAAATAGCATGCATCAGGCCCTTTTCTTTATTTAATTTTCCTTTTATATAGTAGGTCCTTTGGTTGTATATGATAGCTAAAAATTTCCTATTTTTATAAGATTTCTCTGTTGTTGAATGTGCTCTGTATCTCTAAGGGCATTTAATTGTTGTTTTTATTTTTTTAAATTAAAATTTTTTCTTTCTTTTTGTTTGTTTGTTATTTTCAAGACAGAGTTTCTCTGTGTAGTCCTGGCTGACCTGGGGCTCACTCTGTAGACCAGGCTGGCCTAAAACTCAGAAACCCACCTGCCTCTGCCTCTGCCTCTGCCTCTGCCTCTGCCTCTGCCTCTGCCTCTGCCTCTGCCTCTGCCTCTGCCTCTGCCTCTGCCTCTGCCTCTGCCTCTGCCTCTGCCTCTGCCTCTGCCTCTGCCTCTGCCTGCCTCTGCCTCTGCCTCTGCCTCTGCCTCTGCCTCCCAAGTGCTGGGATTAAAGGCATGCACTGCCATGCCTGGCTTGACTTTTTTCTGTTGGTTTATTTATTTTGTCCTGGTCCAACTTGCATTTTTCTTTTGCTTTGGCTTTTTTATTTGCTTTTCTTTGTTTTTCAAGACAGGGTCTCTGAGTAACTCTGGCTATTCTATAACTCACTTAGTAGATCAGGCTGGAGGGTACCCTGTGTCTTCCTCTCAAGTGCTGGGATTACACTTCTGTACCATCACACCTGGTTTTGTCTCATCATTCTTAGAGTGGCTGTTTCGTTTCTTCGGAGAAACACCAGGGGTGTGGATTGAGATGAAGAGAAGGCAGGGATGATTTCAGAGAGGTTGAGGGAGGAGAAGACATAATCACAACTCAATGTATGAAAAAATATTTTTAGTAAAATAAAAGCAAAGGGAAGGGAAGGAAGATATGGCTGAGCAGTTAAGAGCACTGACTGGCTGCTCACATTTTCCTTGAATCTAGAAATGGGTGATGTCAAGAACAGATGTGTCTCAACAACAAATGAATAAATATTAAGTGTCACATGCTGTGGATTTCTGATGTCTTTGAAAGTATCTATGTAAAGTAATCTGGACTGTTGTCCATTAACTAATCTCAGCTATTTCTAAACAAAATATATTGAAAATAACCTAGCAATTAACTAAGAGCCAAGAATTTGTTACCTGGGTTCTGGTGCCTTTTATGATATGTAAGCATACATGGAATTGAACAGTAACATACATTAAAATATATAGAGAAAAAATGGTCAACATTGACAAACTCCTAATTTCCTCTTCCTCACTCTTGGAACAGTAGTTCAAACTCTGGAGTCCAGAGCACCCTATACAGCTCACCAACTGAGGTCAATGCACACACCTGAAACTCCATGTGCTCTCTTGAGCCATGCAATCAACATCCCCATTTTAAATAATTGAGCCATTTTTAATTTCTTCGTGAAATTGAGTCATTACTTTTTTATTTAAAGACTTCTTTGGATTGGTGTGTAGCTTCATGTATATTATGTGGATCTGTGCTTGTGAAAGCCAGGATCCACACAACCCAGAAAAGAGGGTCCTATCACCTGAAGACTGAGTACCTGTCAAGTGCAACCTGATTATTAGCACTGAAATCAAACTTTGCTCCTATGCAAAATCAGCATGTATCCTTAAGCTGTGAGCAATCTCTTCATATATGGCTTGTTTCTTTAAAGAACTTAAATGCATTATTATGAGCAAACCTCAGATGAGTTCACTGGTCCCAAGGAACAAGGCCAGAGAACTGAACATTCAGACAGGGAGACAGGTTGTGGGGAAAGACAGAAAGAAGGAACCTGAGAGAGGTGTGTTGTTTGTTTTTTAGTCTTCTTCTATCCCTTAAGCTGGCCTAGATGTCCATGTGTACCACCATAGCTGATAACTTTACCCACCTTCCAAAGATTGAATTGTGACAGGCCTGGCATCAATGTGTACATTTTGACTTATCTCCAGAGGGCATCTGTTTAGATATGCTATTCAATTCAGACAGTAATACTTTACCATACAGAAAGGGGTATAATGACTAGGCAGAGGGAGATTTTTGTTTCTTTTATTTTTATTGCAACTGAAGACTTAAAATACAAGTCTTTTTGAAAGTAAATACTTTATGTAGCAAAGGTACCTGCATAATAGTGGGCACCTTTTTATACACTATGGTTACTTCATAGAGTTTGGGACTCCATAGGAATAGATCTCTAGAGACATGTGGCATAGACTGTATATAGAGGTTCTTTTTAGTAAGCTCATTAAGGCATGACAAAAAGTTCAGGAGTTCAATGCTAGAATGGAAAGCCTGTTTACTTTGCTCTATGTTGTCTTCTTACCTTTAGGCATCTTTGAGGGGTCCAAGGTGCCTTGTGGTCTCAACATACTGGATATTAACCATCTGTGATCATTTTAATCCCTCTTCACAAGATTTGTGTCTATGTTGCTCACATTAATGTAAATGTTTTGTGCACATAACTGATCAGCCACCCAAAAGTGTTATACATGTAGCCCAGGCAAGAGACTAGGGAAAGATGTGTCAAGAAAACTTTTATTTTATACATGCCATATTCACCTGGAACTTTGCTTCCTTCATAAAATAACAGTGTCTTTCCAATCCTGGACCTATTCTATCATCCTGACACTGAACCTGGTAGTAAGGTTGGAAAAAGTCCAAGACCCCAGGGAGACATCATCTAGGTTGATAGGTACACAAAAAGCATCTATATATACTGTCTGGGCAGAAGCCACAAACTGTTTTTCTGACTCCATCATGCCCCTGGTCCAACAGTCTATTGGAATAGTCCACATCTCAATCTAAGCATTCAGGGTCCCAGTCACCACACATCTCTTTACTTCTAACCATATGGGAAGTGTCTGAAGTCACAGTCTCTGAGCACCCTGGATGAGAGATGTGTCCCAAGCATGTCATTTATTCATAGTCAGAAGTCCTGTATCCATGTTTACTGCAAACAGGAACAAAGTATTGCCCCTTGGCCATAGACACAGGTCTTGCCACAATTTTGGCAGTCATTTGTTGCAAAAAATATGCTCTACTCGAGCACTGGGGTGCCTTGCCAGCAGAGTCGTCCGACACCCACAAGGGCCCACACAGGATTCCCCACGGGATCCTAAGTCCTCTGGTGAATGGAACACAGTGTCTGCCCCAATCCAATCTCGCGGAACCTGAGATTGTGGTAACTAGGGAAGCAGTGGACCTGGGCCTGACCTGGGGCAGGAGTCCCTTCCGCTCCACTTGAGCACTGGGGTGCCTTGCCAGCGGAGTCGCCCGACACCTGCAAGGGCCCACACAGGATTCCCCCATGGGATCCTAAGACCTCTGGTGAGTGGAACACAGTGTCTGCCCCAATCCAATCTAGCGGAACCTGAGACTGCAGTAACTAGGGAAGCAGTGGACCTGGGCCTGACCTGGGGCATGAGTCCCTTCTGCTCCACTTGAGCACTGGGGTGCCTTGCCAGCAGAGTCGCCCAATATTCGCAAGGGCCCACACAGGATTCCCCACGGGATCCTAAGACCTCTGGTGAGTGGAACACAACTTCTGCAAGGAGGCAGGTTCGAACACCAGATATCTGAGTACCTTCCCTTTAAGAAGAGAGCTTGCCTGTAGAAAATACTCTGCCCACTGAAACTAAGGAGAGAGCTAGCCTCCCAGGTCTGTTTATAGAGGCTAACAGAGTCACCTGAGGAACAAGCTCTAACCAGAGACAACTATAACAGCTAGCTTCAGAGATTACCAGATGTCGAAAGGCAAAATTAAGAATCCTACTAACAGAAATCAAGACCACTCACTATCATCAGAGGGCAGCACTCCCACCCCACCTAGTCCTGGGCACCCCAATACAACCGAAAATCTAGACCCAGATTTAAAAACATTTCTCATGATGATGATAGAGGACATCAAGAAGAACTTTCATAAGTCACTTAAAGAATTACAGGAGAGCACTGCTAAAGAGTTACAGGCCCTTAAAGAAAAGCAGGAAAACACAACAAAACAGGTAGAAGTCCTTAAAGAAAAACAGGAAAACACATCCAAACAGGTGATGGAAATGAACAAAACCATACTAGAACTAAAAAGGGAAGTAGACACAATAAAGAAAACCCAAAGTGAGGCAACGCTGGAGATAGTAACCCTAGGAAAGAGATCTGGAACCATAGATGCGAGCATCAGCAACAGAATACAAGAAATGGAAGAGAGAATCTCAGGTGCAGAAGATTCCATAGAGAACATCGTCACAACAATCAAAGAAAATACAAAATGCAAAAGGATCCTAAATCAAAACATCCAGGAAATCCAGGACACAATGAGAAGACCAAACCTACGGATAATAGGAGTTGATGAGAATGAAGATTTTCAACTTAAAAGGCCAGCAAATATATTCAACAAAATAATAGAAGAAAACTTCCCAAACCTAAAGAAAGAGATGCCCATGAACATATAAGAAGCCTACAGAACTCCAAATAGACTGGACCAGAAAAGAAATTCCTCCCGACACATAATAATCAGAACAACAAATGCACTAAATGAAGATAGAATATTAAAAGCAGTAAGGGAGAAAGGTCAAGTAACATAGAAAGGCAGGCCTATCAGAATTACACCAGACTTTTCACCAGAGACTATGAAAGCCAGAAGAGCCTGGACAGATGTTATACAGACACTAAGAGAACACAAATGCCAGCCCAGGCTACTATACCCGGCCAAACTCTCAATTTCCATAGATGGAGAAACCAAAGTATTCCACGACAAAACCAAATTCACACATTATCTTTCCACGAATCCAGCCCTTCAAAGGATAATAACAGAAAAGAAGCAATACAAGGACGGAAATCACACCCTACAACAAGCAAGAAAGTAATCCCTCAACAAACCAAAAAGAAGACAGCCACAAGAACAGAATGCCAACTCTAACAACAAAAATAACAGGAAGCAACAATTACTTTTCCTTAATATCTCTTAATATCAATGGACTCAATTCCCCAACAAAAAGACATAGACTAAGAGACTGGATACACAAACAGGACCCAACATTCTGCTGCTTACAGGCAACCCATCTCAGGGAAAAAGACAGACACTACCTCAGACTGAAAGGCTGGAAAACAATTTTCCAAGCAAATGGTCTGAAGAAACAAGCTGGAGTAGCCATTCTAATATCGGATAAAATTGACTTCCAACCCAAAGTTATCAAAAAAAAAAGACAAGGAGGGACACTTCATACTCATCAAAGGTAAAATCCTCCAAGAGGAACTCTCAATTCTGAATATCTACGCTCCAAATGCAAGGGCAGCCACATTCATTAAAGAAACTTTAGTAAAGCTCAAAGCACACATTGTACCTCACACAATAATAGTGGGAGACTTCAACACACCACTTTCATCAATGGACAGATCGTGGAAACAGAAACTAAACAGGGACACAGTGAAACTAACAGAAGTTATGAAACAAATGGATCTGACAGATATCTACAGAACATTTTATCCTAAAACAAAAGGATATACCTTCCTCTCAGCACCTCACGGGACCTTCTCCAAAATTGACCATATAATTGGCCACAAACCAGGCCTCAACAGATACAAAAATATTGAAATTGTACCATGTATCCTATCAGACCACCATGGCCTAAGACTGATCTTCAATAACAACATAAATAATGGAAAGACAACATTCACGTGGAAAATGAACAACACTCTTCTCAATGATACCTTGGTCAAGAAAGAAATAAAGAAATTAAAGACTTTTTATAGTTTAATGAAAATGAAGCCACAACACACTCAAACTTATGGGACACAATGAAAGCATTCCTAAGATGAAAACTCATAGTCCTGAGTGCCTCCAAAAAAGAGCATACACTTGCATCTTGACAGCAGACCTAAAAGCTCTAGAACAAAAGGAAGCAAATTCACCCAAGTGGAGTAGAAGACAGGAAATAATGACACTCAGTGGCGAAATCAGCCAAGTAGAACCAAAAAGAAATATTCAAAGAATCAACCAAACCACTAGCTGATTCTTTGAGAAAATCAACAAGATAGATAAACTCTTATTCACTAGAGGGCACAGGGACAGCATCCTAATTATCAAAATCAGAAATGAAAAGGGAGACCTAACAACAGAGCCTGAGGAAATCCAAAATACCATCAAATCCTTCTACAAAAGGCTATACTCAACAAAACTGGAAAACCTGGAGGAAATGAACAAATTTCTAGACAGACACCAGGTACCAAAATTAAATCAGTATCAGATTAATGACCTAAACAGTCCTATATCCACTAAAGAAATAGAAGATGTCATTAATAGTCTCCCAACCAAAAAAAGCTCAGGACCAGATGGGTTTAGTTCAGAGTTCTATCAGACCTTCAAAGAAGACCTAATTCCAACTCTCCTCAAACTATTCCACAAAATAGAAGTAGAAGGTACTCTACCCAATTCATTCTATGAAGCCACCTTTACTCTGGTACCTAAACCACATAAAGACTCAACAAAGATAGAGAACTTTAGACCAGTTTCCCTTAAGAATATTGATGCAAAAATACTCAATAAAATTCTCACTAACTGAATCACAGAACATATCAAAACAATTATCCACCATGACCAAGTAGGCTTCATCCCAGGGATGCAGGGATCATTTAATAAATGGAAATCCATCAATGTAATCCACTATATAAGCAAACTCAAAGACAAAAACCACATGATCATCACATTAGATACTGAGAAACCATTTTAAAAAATCCAACACCCCTTGATGATAAAAGTCTTGGAAAAATCAGGAATTCAAGACCCGTACCTAAACAAATTAAAAGCAATTTACAGCAAACCAGTAGCCAACATCAAACTAAATGGAGAGAACCTGGAAGCAATCCCACTAAAATCAGGGACTAGACAAGGCTACCCATGCTTTCAGTACCTATTCAATGTAGGGCTCAAAGTTTTAGCCAGAGCTATTGGACAATGGAAGGAGGTAAAAGGGATACAAATTGGAAAGGAAGATGTCAAAATATCGCCATTTGCAGATGATATGATAGTATACTGAAGTGATCAAATAGGGAAAACTATTTTCAACAATAAAATAACTTCTGGCGGAATCACTATCTCTTACCTCAAGCTTCATTACAGATCAATAGTAATAAAAATATATTGTATTCATACAGAAGAATGGCACAAAGATCAATAGAATAGAATTGAAGTCACGGAAATGAACCGATGCACCTAAGATCACTTGATTTTTGGGAAAGGATCTAAAACTATTCAGTGGAAAAAGGACAACATTTTCGACAAATGGTGCTGGTTCAACTGGCAGTCAGGATGTAAGAGAATACAAATTGATCCATTCTTATCTCCTTGTACAAAGCTCAAGTCCAAGTGGATAAAGGACCTCCACATAAAACATGATACACTGAACCTCATAGAGGAAAAAGTAGGGAACACATAGGCATAGGGGAAATTTTCCTGCACAGAATACCAGTGGCTTATACTTTAAGATCAAGAATGGACAAATGGGTACTCATAAAATTGCAAAGCTCTGAAAGGCAAAGGACACTTTAGGACAAAATGGCAAACAACAGATTAGGATAAAAATGTTTACCAATCCTACATCTGATAGAGGGCTAATATCCAATATATACAAAGGACTCAAGAAGTTTGACTCCAAAGAATTAAATAACCCTATTAAAAATGGGTAATAGTCTCTAGATGATCCATCCTTTTATCTCAGCTCCAAACTTTGTCTCTGTAACTCCTGCCATGGGTGTTTTGTTCCCAATTCTAAGAAGGCGCAAAGTGTCCACACTTTGGTCTTCGTTCTTCTTGAGTTTCATGTGTTTTGCAAACTGTAACTTATATCTTGGATATTCTAATTTTCTGGGCTAATATCCACTTATCATTGAGTACATATCATTTGAGTTCTTTTGTGATTGGGTTACCTCACTCAGGATAAGGCCCTCCAGGTCCAACCATTTGCCTAGGAATTTCATAAATTCATTCGTTTTAAAGGCTGAGTAGTACTCCATTGTGTAAATGTACCACATTTTTTTTTTATCCATTCCTCTGTTGAGGGACATCTGGGTTCTTTCCAGCTTCTGGCTATTATAAATAAGGCTGCTATGAACATAGTGGAGCATGTTTCTTTCTTAGTAGTTAGAACATCTTCTGGATATATGCCCAGGAGAGGTACTGTGGGATCTTCTGGTAGTACCATGTCCAATTTTCTGAGAAACTACCAGACTGATTTCCAGAGTGGTTGTACAAGCTTGCAATCCCACCAACAGTGGAGGAATGTTCCTCTTTCTCCACATCCTTGCCAGCATCTGCTGTCACCTGAATTTTTTGATCTTAGCCATTCTGACTGCTGTGAGATGGAATCTCATGGTTGTTTTGATTTGCATTTCCCTGATGATTAAGGATGCTGAACATTTTTTCAGGTGTTTCTTGGCCATTCAGTATTCCTCAGGTGAGAATTCTTTGTTTGGCTCTGAGCCCCATTTTTAATGGGGTTATTTGATTTTCTGGAGTCCACCTTCTTGAGTTCTTTATATATATATTGGATATTAGTCTTCTATCTGGTTTAGGATAGGTAAAGATACTTTCCCAATCTGTTGATGGTCTTTTTGTCTTATTGACGGTGTCTTTTGCCTTACAGAAGCTTTGCAGTTTCATGAGGTCCCATTTGTCAATTCTCGTTCTTACAGCACAAGCCATTGCTGTTCTATTCAGGAATTTTCCCCCTGTGCCAATATCTTCGAGGCTTCTCTCCACTTTCACCTCTATAAGTTTCAGTGTCTCTGGTTTTATGTGGAGCTCCTTGATCCACTTAGATTTGACCTTAGGATCCATCGCATAATCAGCCTCCAAACACTGACACCATTGCATACACTAGCAAGATTGTGCTGATAGTACCCTGATATAACAGTCTCTAGTGAGACTATGCAGGACCTAGCAAACACATAAGTGGATGCTCACAGTCAGCTATTGGACGGATCACAGGGCCCCCAATGGAGGAGCTAGAGAAAATACCCAAGAAGCTAAAGGGATCTGCAACCCATATAGGTGGAACAACATTATGCACTAACCAGTACCATGGAGCTCTTGACTCTAGCTGCATATGTATCAAAAGATGGCCTAGTTGGCCATCACTGGAAAGAGAGGCCCATTGGACTTGCAAACTTTATATTCCCCTGTACAGGGGAATGCCAGGGCCAAAAAGTGGGAGTGGGTGGGTAGGGGGTTTGGGGGAGGGTATGGGGGACTTTTGGGATAGCATTGGAAATATAAATGAGGAAAATATCTAATTTAAAAAATGGGTAACAGATTAAACAGAATTCTCAACAGAGGAAATTCAAAATGCCAAGAAGCACCTAAAGAAATGGTTCAACACCCTTAGTCATCCGGGAAATGAAAATCAAAACAACCCTGAGATTCCACCTCACACCAGTCAGAATGGCTAAGATCAAAAACTCAGGTGACAGCAAATGCTGATGAGGATGTGGAAAAAGAGGAAAACCCCTCCACTGCTGGTGGGATTGCAGGCTGGTACAATTATTTTGGAAATAAGTCTCTCTCTGTTCCTCAGAAAATTTGACATAGTCCTACCAGAGTATCCAGCTATACCACACATGGGCATATATTCAGAAGATGCTCCACCACGTAATAAGGATACTTTCTCTACTATGTTCATAGTAGCCTTATTTATAATAGCCAGAAGCTGGAAAGAACCTTGATGCTCTTCAACAGAGGAATGGATACAAAACATGTGGTACATTTACACAGTGGAGTATTACTCAGCCTTTAAAAAGAATGAATTTATGAAATTCCTAGGCAAATGGTTGGACCTGGAGGGCCTTATCCTGAGTGAGGTAACCCAATAACAAAAGAACACACATGGTCCGCAATCACTGATTTGTTGACATTAGGCCAAAACCTAGGAATAACCAAGATACAATTCACAGACTACATGAAGCTCAAGAAGAAGAAAAACCAAAGTGTGGGTACTTTGGCCCTTCTTAGATAGGGGAACTAAATATTCACAGGAGCAAATATGGAGACAAAGTATGGAGCAGAGACTGAAAGAAAGTCTACCTAGAAACTGCACCACCTGGTTATCCATGCCATATACAGTCACCAAACCCAGACACTATTGTGGATGCCAAAAAGTGCAAGCTGACAGGAACCTGATATAGCTCTCCTGAGAGGCTCTGCCAGAACCTGAGAAATACAGAGCCAGATGCTCACATCCAACCATTGGGCTAAGCATAGGCTCCCCAATGGAAGAGTTAGGGAAAGGACTGAAGGAGCTGAAGGGGTTTAAAATCCCATAGGAAGAACAGCAATATCAACCAACAAGAACCCCCAGAGTTCCAAGGGACTAAACTACCAAACGAAGACATGGAGGGACCCATGTCTCTCCACCATATATAGCCAAAGATGGCATTATTGGGCATCAATAGGAGAAGAGGCCCTTGATCTTCTGAAGGCTCTATGTCCCAGTATAGGGAGAATTCAATGGCAGGGAGGAAAGGAGGTAACATTTGAAATGTAAATAAAGAAAATGTCAAGAAAGAAAGAAAGAAAGAAAGAAAGAAAGAAAGAAAGAAAGAAAGAAAGAGCAAACGAACATGGTTCCCTTCTTTAGATGACATTATTGTTGTTTAAGTAGAATAAAGTATCTAAATTGAAGGATTCTGCAACAAATGCCCTCTGAGATGAGTTAAAATGAACACATGGATGCCAGACGTGTCAGGATTCAAAATCTTGAGTAGGTGGATAAAGTTATCAGCTAAGGTAGTTCACATATGGATATCTAGGTTGGCCTTTTGCCACATCACCTCCAGTAAAGATCTGTGTGACAATTTCCACAGACTAAGGCATTTGACTTCAAAAGGGGGAGGCCTCCTGGAACCAGTTGTGAAATTCCTCACAGGAGAAAAATTAATGAGCCATAGTTCTCGTATCAGTTTTATGTTTTCTATTCCTTTTCCTATATACAAGATGTTCCTAATAGCCCAGGCCAAGATCTTAAGTATTTTTTTTAAGATTTTTTATTTATTTATTATTATAGTAAGTACACTGTAGCTATCTTCAGACACACCAGAAGAGGGAGTCAGATCTTGTTACAGATGGTTGTGAGCCACCATGTGGTTGCTGGGATTTGAACTCTGGACCTTTGGAAGAGCAGTCAGGTGCTCTTACCCACTGAGCCATCTCACCAGCCCAAGATCTTAAGTATTATGGTTACAAAACCATCTCTTGAAATGGAATCACTAAACATGACCTCATCTCTTGGAAAACCAGGACTTCACTTTATAAATCACGTATAAGATAGTAGTGATAAATATAAACTTTCCCAACAATAATATTATATGTGTCTGCATGTGTGTCATCAGAAGTAGGTTTTGGAATCTTGTTTAAGAAAGTCTTAAATAGAATTAAAACAGTTTATGTTTTGAAGAATTACAGAAGAACAGGAACTAGAGGTTAACAGTACCTGATCATAAAAACTCATTAGCTTGTTCTTGGGAATTTGCCAGTATCCCTAGATGATTTTGTATTTTGATGTATAAAATGATTATTGTACATGATTATGATTATTGTAAATGATTATGTCTGTTCTATTTTGCTGCTTCACTGAATACAGCTTTTCAGAGCTGTAACACCAGTTTCTCTGTTGATTGAGAGCTGCAGAATACAGTCAGATTCAAACTGCCTCTGTGTTTGTTTCTGTTTGTCACCACCAAATCCTTACCCACCTGACTTTGAGAATCCAATCCCAGGGACTCTCCTACCCAGCTGTAGTGGTTTGTGGCAGCCTGTGGTAAAGAAAAGTCATAAAAACAATATCTATGTCTCTCAGCTCCTTTTATCTTCCTCCACCCATACCTTCTCCCAGTTTGTCAACTTGACAGGCCTTCTTACTTGGAATCTGTCAACCTGCTTTTTGCACTTTCTTTGACTGCTGTGTCAATGTTTTCTATGGTATCTTCTGCACCTGAGATTCTCTCTTCTATCTCTTGTATTCTGTTGGTGATGCCTGATCTCTTTCCTAGGTTTTTAAACGCCAGGGTTGTCTCCCTTTGTGATTTCTTTCTTGCTTCTATATCCATTTTTATATCTGGGATGGATTTGTTCATTTCCTCCACCTATTTGATTGTGTTTTCCTGTATTTCTTTAAGGGGTGTATGTTTCCTCTTTAGGGGCTTCTGGCTATTTACCTGTATTCTCCTGTATTTAAGGGAGTTATTTATGTCCTTCTTACCCGGGCCTAGCAAACACAGAAGTGGAAGCTCACAGTCAACTATTGGATGGATCACAGGGACCCCATTGGAGGAGCTAGAGAAAGTATCCAAGGAGCTAAAGAGATCTGCAACCCTATCGGTGGAACAACATTATGAACTAACCAGTACCCCAGAGCTCTTGACTCTAGCTGCATATGTGTCAAAAGATGGCCTAGTCGGCCATCACTGGAAAGAGAGGCCGATAGGTCAGGCAAACTTTATATGCCCCAGTACAGGGGAACGCCAGGGCCAAAAAATGGGAATGGGTGGGTAGGGGAGGGGGGGAGAGGGTGTGGGGGACTTTTGGGATAGCATTGGAAATGTAATTGAGGAAAATACGTAATTAAAAAAAAAGTTCTTTATCATCACCCTGAGAAGCGATTTTAGATTTGAATTTTGCTCTATCAGATGTGATGGTATATCCCAGACTTGCTATTGTGGGAGAATTGGGTTCTGATGATGCCAAGTAACCTTGGTTTGTGTTGCTTATGTTTTTATAGCCTCCAGCTATCTGATTATATCTAGAGCTACCTGCCCTTGCTATTTACTGGAGCTTGTCCTTCTTGTGATCCTAGTTGTGTCAGAACTCCTCAGAGTTCAGCTTTCTCTGTGATCCTGTGATTCTGGGTTCCTGAAGTCCTAGGATCCTGAATTCCTGAGGTCCTGTGTGTGTCAGAACTCCTGGAAGTCAAGCTCTCTCTGGAACCATGCCATCATGGTGTGACCAAGCTCCTGGGACCCTGAGGACCTGGGCATGTTAGAGCGTCTGGGAGTGGATTTTTTTCTGGGTATTGTGGGGCTGGCTTCTGAGTTCACACCCAAGGTCTGCTCAGGGCCCACTGGCCCAGATTGGAAGAAATCCATGCCACTGGTCAGATGGAGTTCCTGGGTTCCCCGGGTCCCATTCGTCTCAGTTACTTCAGGTGTTGGGGCAGATTTTGTGTCCTCCTCTATGATCCCGGGAGTGTTAACACCTTGGAGTGGATCTTCTCTGGGTGTTGTGGGTTTGGCTGTGGAGTTCACACCCCAGTTCTGCTCAGGACATTGGCCCAGACTGGAAGGAACTGGTGCCACTGGTCAGGCAGAGCTCTACATTTGACTTTTCAACAGAGACTCTAAAATATAGAAGGGCCTGAACTGAACAGATGTCTTGCATCTTTTATGAGACCACAGATGCCAATGTAGACTACTATCCCTAGCAGAACTCTCAGTCACCATAGATGGAAAAGATATTCCAAGTCAAAAGCAAACTTTAAAAATATCTATTCAACAAATCTAGACCTACAGAAAATTTTAGATGAAAAACTTCAGCCCAACAGGTTAACTACAACTTTAAAAACTACAGGGGGGCTAAAGAGATGGCTCAGCAGTTAAGAGCACTGGCTGCTCTTCCAGAGGTTCTGAGTTCAATTTCCATCAACCACTTGGTAGTTCACAATGATCTATAAGGGGCTCTTATGCCCTCTTCTGGCATGTCGGTGCAAACGCATCAGAGCACTCATACATAAAAAAAATAATAACAAAATACAATAAAATCATCCATTTCATGTAGATTAAAAAAAACAAACGGAAAATAATTCCATTACAGAATAACCAAAATAAGGGAAGTCCACACAATCACAACCTCTAACACACCAGAGAGAGAGAGAGAGAGAGAGAGAGAGAGAGAGAGAGAGAGAGAGAGAGAGAGAGAGAAAGAGAAAGTAAGTTGATTGCTGAACTTTACCAGGTCCAAGGGGGGCAAGTTCTTCATACTTCCTGCTTCTCAAAAATTTATATCATACTGGTCAGAAGACTTAAGTTGGATAGTCCAATTTTATATAGAAAATTTGGGTAGTTCTCCATGTAGACTGCTGTCTGTTTTTTTTTTTTTTTTTCAATAATTTTAGAAGTTGCTTACTGTGCAAGCACACTAAAGTTATGTTCCTTATCAAATCTCGAATGAGGTGGAGCACTAGATGCTTTTAATCTCACAATTAACCTGAAGATATTTTAGATTAAGCAAAATGCTTTAAAAAGATAATTTTAGGTCTAAGTAGATTTTTTTTCACGATGACAACTGCAAGCTATGATAGAAAATGACTTAAGTACAGGACTCTGAACTCAAGGAGAGAGCATAGATAGTACAGTACATTCTCCAATGTTGGATAATACAAGTGGACTGGATATTATGCCTAATTCTTACCTGATACGTTTTGATAACTTTTTCATCATTGTTCCTATTGTATAGTTTGTTATATGGATAAAGCCTTTTTTTGGACTAAAGGTGGGAGATTTTGGAGGAGGATATTGTGCTTTGTGTACTCAGATGATGATTTCTGTATCCTGAGAACTGGGTACAGTCTAGGCACAGGCATTGTCAAGAGTATTTATCCATCTCCTGTATCTTTGTGGTGTAAAAATGCTCCCCAATTATCCCTGGTTGGTTAATGAAAAGCTGACTTGATGAAGACTTGCCTTAGTCATGCTATCTCTTCAAAGCAATGGAAACCCTAAGATAATGATATTTAAAATGTTTATGTTTGGGCCTCAGAGATGACTTGGAGGTTAAGAGCATTGTTTGCTCTACTAGAGGTCCTATGTTCAATTCCCCACAAGCATATGGTGGCTTACAACCATCTATAATGAGATCTGGTGCCCTCTTCTGCCCTGCAGGATACATGCAGACAGAATGCTGTACACATTATAAATAAATAAATCTAAAAAAAAGTTTAAGTTTTCTATTACTCCTAATAGTAACATGTGAGGTCTCTGTGGTAATACTAACTACTGGGTCGAACTGACTGATGCCTCTATGCCAGGAGATTCTCCACAAACAGTGGACAATTTCAGTTGACAGCTGTGTTCTACCTAGCCAGGGTTGCCACTAAACAGACAACTATTACCCCAAATTACCTTTGGACTACAAACCTCTCAGGATATACAAGTTCTGAGTGCATATACTGACATGATCATTTTAAAGAGGTCAAAAATAATACTAACACTGCCACCTAAAACCAAGCTGGACAATTGTGGAAAGCTTGGCTAAATTAGATTCATTATTGTAAAGGGTCTCTATCATTTCTAACCAGATTTATAGGGCATGCCTATACTAATTTTCCCAGAGTTAGAGCCTCAGTCAACTAAGACATCTGGACATGATTTGTGTCCAATTCCCTTTATATATGAAGCTTCTTCAAGCATTTAGAGAATGTAGTAGATACTCTGCAGCCCCTGGACTTTCTGGAATGTGAGATGACAGACTCAGATCAATGTCCTCCTACTTGTCCTCAGCCAATGCTCCTAACTTACCAATGGCAAATTCTATGACAAGGAAATAAAATATGGACAAAAATGAATGTTAGAGCTGAACTAGAGGATCAAGAAAAAACTTTAGAATCCATGGAATTTCACATTTGGCACAATCACAATGGGTGTGCCTTGGAGAGGCAGAGCCCTGAAGGCTGTGTCCTGTGGACTTCATGCTGTTATGGAGTTTTGCTCTGCTTCTTGCTCTCATGCCCCTCCTAATCTATGAGTTCTATGAAATCTCTAAGGAAGCTTCCAGCCCCTTGCCTGGTAGTATCATTGGCACATACATTAATAGTGAATGATCTTTTCCAAACATGGCTTCACAGCAGATTAATGGTTTAACCACCACCCTCAGAAAGGACTTAGAGCTGTAGATTTTTATTAATGTCAACCAACCTTAGAAAGAGTTGAAATGGTGGTTGTTAATAAAGTTAGCTTAAGATGTTTTGCTAGTGGCTTTGATGTATAAAATATTACTGAGCACTATCACAATTCCCTGCCTCCTGGCCCCTCTGAGCAAACTCAGTGTTAGGGAGTTCTGACACTGCAATCCCTGAACCTTCTGCTGTCTATTTCTTGGTCCACAGCTAGCTCCTCCTGCATTCTTGGAGGCCTGGCACAACCAGGCTATATTCATAAGCCTCAAGCCCCACCTCAGAGGCTGACATTATATCTTTAACAAAATTATAGAAGAAAATTTATTTCCCCTAAAGGAAAGGATGCCTATAAACATACAAGAATCTTAAAGAACAAGTAGTAGATTGGAAAAAAAAATCCTTCTGCCACATAATAATCAAACACTAAACATATAGAACAAAGAAAAGAATAGTAAAAGGTGATAGGGATGAAGGCCAAGTAACATAAAAATATAGAATTACAGGAGAATTCTTAGAGGAGACTTTAAAAGCCATAATGGACTGGGGAGATGTCTTACAGTCTCTAAGAGATCACAGGTACCAACCCAGAGTATTATACCCAGCAAAACTTTCAATCATCATGGACAGAGAAGACAAGATACTCCATTACAAAACCCAATTTAAACAATACGTTCTACTTATCCTGCAAGCTAGTCTTCCACTAGCAGCCTTCATATAAAGATGTAAAATTCTCAGCTCTGTCTGGATGCTACCATGCTCCTGCCTTGATGACAATGGTTTGAACTTCTGAATCTCTATACCAACCTCAACCAAAACTTTGCCAGGGGCAGATGGTTTTTAGTGCATAATTTTACCAGACTTTCCAAGAACAGATAATATCATTACTTGTGTGCTCTTTCCCCAGCCTTGAGCAGGATAAACAGATCTTGAGTGCTTGCCACAATGGGTTTTACAACCTAGGTGGACTTGTCTGCACCTGCAATTTCCTACAGGAACTTAGAGGAATAGACTGCCTTCTGTGCTTTCTTTGCAACATATTCCAGCTGAAACAAAGAATGAGGTCTGTGGGCTTTCCCTGTATAAACAAAATGCTGAATATTAAACTTGGAGCCTTGATCAGAAACTTTATCTTCGCTTCATCCTTCTCTTGCATTCCATCCATTATCATTTCCAGGCAACCCAGTTCTTCCATGGCTACTGGACAACTACAAATACCCCTCATGCTATTCCACAATGTAGAAACAGAATGAATATTGCCAAACCTAATCTATGAAGGAAGAGTCACCTTGATACCTAAACAACACAAAGCCTCAACAAACAAAGAAAATTTCAGACACCTTTCCCTTATGAACACTGATGCAAAAATACTCGATATGATATTAGCAAACAGAACCCAAGAAGACATCAAAGTCACAATCCACTATGATAAAGTAGGCTTCATACCAAGGAAGCAGGGTTGGGTTAAAATACAAAAATGCAGCCAGGCATGGTTGCACACACCTTTAATCCTAGCACTTGGGAGGCAGAGGCAGGCAATTTTCTGTGTTCGAGGCCAACCTGGTCTACAGAGTGAGTTCCAGGGCTACACAGAGAAACACTGTCTTGACGCACCCCCCACCCCCAAAAAATATACATCAATGTAATCTACCATATAAACACACCAAGGGAAAAAATTACATGCTATTGAGAAAGACTTTGACAAAATCCAACATATTATATTGAAAGACTTGGAGAGATCAGGGATACAAGGCATAGAAAAAAAAAATAGGATATAAATTGGAAAAGAGGAAGCCAAAGTATTGCTATTCACAGATTATATAATAACATATGTTTATGAGTCCAAATATTTTTCAGAGAAATCTGATAGCTGATAAACATCTTTAGTAAAGTGGCTGGATAGAAAACTAATTTAAAAAATCAGTATCCTGCCTTTATACAAATGATAAATGGGATGAAAAAGGAATTAGGCAAACAATGCCCTTCACAACAATCACAAATAATATATCTTTGTATAACCAAGCAAGTGAAAGACCTGTATGACAAGAACTTCAAGTCCTTGAAGAAAGAAAATGAGGAAGACATCAGAACATGGAAAGATCTTCCAGGCTCACAGATTGGTATCAATGTCTAACTCATTGGGTACCAAGGGTAGAGTTGCATTAATCAGTACACAGGGGATGCATAGTAACAGTGTGCCAATGCATAGTTTATTGAGCATTCAATCATCTTTATAGGCAAGCAGAATAAAGTTTTCCTACAGCTTCTAATTCTCAACAGCTTCCATATTCCAAGCAATAACTTATCTAGGTTCATGGTGACCCAAACCTCCTTGCTGTGTGAGAAGTCTTTCAGTGGCCCACCTCTTTTAAGTGTTGCTTAGTTTAATTAAAAACAAAGTACATTTCTAATGAGATAATAATGGCCATGAAGGCTACTTCCTCAGGCACACAGCTAAATTGGCTGAACATCAGGGTTCTCTGCTGAGAAAGAATGTCTTTCCCATGTTCCAGTATGCTGAGATTAACAGAAATCCTTAAGTCACCTTGCAGATAGCAGGCTGGGAGTCATACCATTTTTCTACAGATCAGTAGGATTAACATAGTGAAAATGGCTACCTTATCAAAAGCAATCTACAGATTCAATGCAATTCCCATCAAACTCCAACACAATTATTTACAGACCTTGAAAGAGCAATTCTCAATTTCATATGAATAAACAAAAAACTTAAGATAGTTAAAACAATCCTGGACAATGAAAGAACTTCTGGAGTTATCACCATCCCTTATTTCAAGTGGTATTACTGGTACTACAGAGCAGTAGTTATATAAACTGCATGGTGGTATTGAGACAAACAGGTTGATCAATGGAAGTGAATTGATTATCCACACCCATGGTCCCTTGATTTTTGACAAAGCCAAGACCAGACAATGGAAAAAAGGATCTTTAACAAATGGTACTTGTCTAACTCAATGCCTGCATGTAGAAGAATGTAAATAGATCCATATTTATCACCCTGCAAAATACTCAGTCCAAGTGGGTCAAAGTTCCAGTATGTTGCTTCCCTGAATCCCAGTGTCCTCCACTTGATGCTACATGGGTCATGTTACATATAAAGGGAGACCTATTGAAATTACACCCAACTTCTCAAAGGAGACTTTATATCCAGAAGGGCCTTGGCAAATGTCTTACAGCAGAAACTACGAATGGCTGGCCCAGACAAATATACCCAGGTAAAACTTTGCATCACTGTCGATGGTGAAAACAAGACTTTCCATGAGAAAACAAAATTTAAACAATATTTATCTCGAAATACAGCCCTACAGAAGATACTAGAAGGAACACTTCAACCCAAATACAGTAATTCCACACCAGCAAAACCAAAAGCATGGGAACACACACACACACACACACACACACACACGTGCACACACACCCATCACCGACATCAAAATAGGAATTACCAATCATTAGTCATCAATATCTCTCAACATCAAGGACTCAATTTTCAAGTAAAAAGACACAGACAGAATGGATGTGAAAAGAACATCCTGCATTCTACTCCATATAATAAACAGACTTCAACAACAAAGATAGACATTACCTTAGAGTAAAGGTCTCGAAAAAGATTTTCCAAGCAAACAAACCAAAAAAGCAAGTTAGTGTAGCCATCTTGATATTTTTACAGATTTTCAATGAAAATTATTGTAGGACACTTCATAGTAAAAAAAAAATCCATTAAGAGAATGTTTCAAGTATGATCATTTATGCTCCAAATGCAAAGCACACACAAACATAAAACAAACTTTTCTAAAGTTAAATTCAAACCTGGAGTATCACACATTAATAGTGTGATACATCAATACCCCACTTTCACTAAAAGACAAGTCATTGAGACAAACAGTAAACAGAGAAATAATGAAAGAGATGTATGTTTCAAGTGGACATAACAGATATCTACAGACCCTTTCACCCAATTACAAAGGATATGCCTTCTGCTCAGCACCTCATGGAACATTCACCAAATTAAACATGTAATTGGTTACAGGGAAAACCTAAAAAGATATAAGAAAGTTGAAATAAATTTCTGTGTCTTATCAATTACTATAACAATAGAAACAACAGAAAACTAACAACCTCATACGAGCTGAACAACTCTCTACTCAATGATCACTGGGTCAAAGAAGAACTAAATTAAAATCTTTTGATAATTCAGTAAAAATGAAGGCTGAACATATCGAAACTTATGGGACACAGAGAATACAGTTCTCAGAGGTAAATTCATAACACTAAGTATCTTTATAAAGAATTAGATTTCTCATACTAGCAATTTAATACTACACCTGAAAGCCCTAGAAAGAAAAGAAGCAAACACATCCAATAGTTGTAGACAATAGAGCTGAAACCAATCAATTAGAAACAAAAAGAACAGTACAAAGAATCAAGCAAACAAGTTGGTTTTTTGAGAAGACCAACAAGACAGACAAATCTTTAGTCAAACTAACAAAAGGCAGAGAGACACTACCCAAATTAACAAAATCAGAAATGAAAATAATGACAACAGGCACCAAAGAAATCATTAGGTTTTACTTCAAGAACTTGTACTCCTTAAAACTGGAAAATCTAAATGAAATGGATGATTTTCAAGGCAAATGCAACTTACAAAAGTTAAAACTCAATGTCAAGTTAAATGTCTAGTCCTATAACCCCTAGGGATATAGTAGTAGTCATTAAAAATCACTCATCCAAAAAATTCTTAGGGTCAGATGGCTTTAGTGCAGAACTTTACCATACTTCCAAAGAAGAGCTTATGCCAATAATCCTCAAATTATTCCATATAATAGAAACAAAAGGAACACTGACAAACTCATTCTAAGACCAGAGTCTCCCTGTTACTTAACTTATAAAAAGCCTCAACATAAAGGAGAACTTCAGATTAACATCCCTTATGAACATTTATACAAAAATACTCAATAAAATATAGGAAACTGAATCCAAGAACACATCAAAGACATAATCCACCATAATTAAATAGGCTTCATCCCAGGGATGCAAGGAGAGTTCAACATATGAAAATTCACCAATGTATTTCACCATAAATACAACCTTAAAAATATCACAGGACCATCTATATCACTGTATGATAAGAAAGCCTTTGACAAAAACAGCCTATTATGTTAAAAGTCTTAAGGTTATCAGGATACATGTTGGATATGTAAACATAGTAGAAGCAACATACAACAAACCAATAGGCAACATCAAATTAAAAAGAGAAACCTAAAGCAATCTCAGTAAAACCAGCAACAAGTCTTCCCACTCTCTCCCTATCTACTCAACACAGTACTTGAAATTCTAGCTAGAGCAAAAACTAAAGGATTTCAAGGGGACAAAATTGGAAACGAAGAAAAAGTATCACTAGTCACAGATCATATGATAGTATAGATAAGAGATCTCCAAAATTCTATCAGAGAATTCCTACAACTGATAAACACCTTCAGCAAAATGGCTAGATAACAAAACTCACTGTAAAAAAAAATAACCCTTTTTTAGACAAATGATAAACTGACTTAGAAAGAAATTATAGAAACATTACCCTTTATAATACTTACAAAATATCTTGGTGTAACTCTACTCAAGCAAGTGTAAGACACCAATGACAAGAACTTCAAGTTTTTGAAGAAAGAAAATTGAAAGAAATTGGATAAAGAAATTGAGGAAGATATCAGAACATGGAAAAATCTCCACATACATGGATTGGTAGCCTCAATCTAGTGAAAATAGCTGTAATACCAAAAGCAATCTACAGATTCAATGCAATTCCTGTCAAAATCCCAACACAATTATTTACAGACATGGAAAGAACTATTATAATCTTCATATGGAAAAATAAACAAGATAATTAAAGCAGTCCTGTATAATAAAAGTTCTGGAGTCATCACCATCTCTGACTTCAAGTGGTAGTAGAGAGTAATAGTAATAAACCTTGAATCATTGGTATCAAGACAGAGAGGTTGATCCAAATTGAGGACCCAGAAATAAACCACTACAATTATTGATATTGGTTTTTGACAAAGAAGGCAAAACCATACAACAAAAAAGAAAAGATCTTCAACAAATGGTGCTGTTCTAACTGGATGTCTGCATGTAGAAGAATTCAAATAGGTCCATATCTATCACCCTACAGAACACTCCAGTCCAAGCGGACCAAAAACCTCAACCTAAACCTAGATACATTAAATATAATTAAAAAGTGGGTAATAGCTTTGAATCCATTAGTACAGGAGACATCTTCCTGAAAGATCCAACATCTCAGTCACTAAGATCAAAAAGTAATAAATGGAACCTCATGAAACTAAAACATCTCCTGTATGGAAAAGGAGATTTTTGTCAAGGACAGTGGTCAAAAGGATAAAACAGTAGCCTAGAGATTGGGAAAATATCTCCACCAACCTTCCATCTGAAAGAGGGCTGATATCCAAAGTACCTAAAGAACTAAAAAAGGTAGACACTAACAAACCAAATAGCCTAAATTTTAAAAAGGGGTACATAGCTAAATAGAATTTTCAACAGAGGAATATTTAATGACCAAGAAGCACTTACAGAAATGCTCAACATCCTTAGTCATCAGGGAAATCCAAATCAAAATGACTCTGGGATTTCATTTTACACCCTTTAGAAGGGCAACAGTTCATGCTAGCTAGGGTGTGGAGCATGGGAAACACTCTCTTCCTTTGCTGATAGGAGTGCAAACTTGTACAACCAGTCTGAAAATAAATTCAGTGCTTTCTCAAATAATTGGAAATAATTATCTCTGAAATGCTTATACCACTCCTGGTCGTATACTCAAAAGATGCTGCGTCATACCACAAGAATAGTGTTTTAACTATGTGCAGTTTTATTGGAAATAGCCAGAAACTTGAAACAACCCAAATGTCCCTCAACTGAAGAATGGAAAATGAATATATGCTACATTTACACAACAGAATACTACTCAGCTGTTAAATCAATGACATCATGAAACTTGCAGGCTAAACCCAGACTCATAAAGACAAATGTGGCATGTACTCAGGAGTGAATTGTAACCATAAAGTACAGGATAACCTTGTTATCCAGAGGCTTAAAGAAACTAAGAAGAAAGGTCCAGCAGAAGATATTTGAATCTAAATAAGAACATAAATAAAGTACACTTCAGGAGTAGATGGATGGAGGGAACTATATGTAAGGGAAATTCTGGACAGTAACCAGAGTCGTCACATATGGTGAAGATGAAGCGAGAGAGAAGTGGAATCTGTGACTGCGGAGAATATCTGAGATGAGCTAGATAACTAGGACAATGGAAACTCCCTGGAATCTATGAGAGTGAGTGACCCTAGCTATGACTTCTTGCAATAGGACCTATGGAACATGAACCAGTCACTTCTTGTAATTAGGCAAGTCTTCTGATGGAGACAACAACTCACCCACAAACTTTTGACACACAAATTTTCCTGCTTATAAATATGCATGGATAAAGAAGCAGCAGAAATTGCAGGAATGCCTAATGAATGACTGGCCCAATGTGAGACCCATGCCATGAGAGAAACACCACCCCTGATGTTATAGTAACAATAGTGTGGATATTTACAGACAGGAGCCTAGCTTACATGCCATCTGAGAGGCTTCATCCAGCACCACATAGAAACAGATGCAGAGACCCACTGCAAAACATTAGGCAGAGCTTGAAGAATATGTGGAAGAGGGGGAGGTAAGATTGAAGAATCAGATAAGTCAAGGATACAAGAAAACCTACAAATTCAACCAACCTTGCCCCATAGGGGCTCACTGAGACTGAATTACCAACCGAAATGCATCCATAGGATAGAAATAGGCTCCCTACACAGATGTAAGAGATGTGCACCTTGTTCTTTCCATGGGATCCCTAATAGCAGGGCCAGGGGCTAACTGCCTTTGGATCCCTTTCCCCTAACTTGGCTGCCTTTTCTTGCCTTAATAGAAAAGGATGCAACTAGTCCAGTGAAACTTGATATACCAAGGCAAATCCATTGGAGGCCTCCACTTCTCTCGGGAGAAATGAAGGGGAGTGGAGGGAAGGGAGGTGAGAGGGAGTGACTGGGAAGACAGGGAGGGAAAGCTGCATTCTGGATGTAAAATAAATAAATTAATACATTAATGGAAATCATCTAGTCTCTTTTCTCCTATTGGGTTCCCTTGTACAGCCTTGGGGCCTTTGTCTTGCCTTGTTTTGTTGTCTCTGGCTTTCATCCCTTTGAAACCTGCTTTTTTTCTGAAGAGAAAACAAAGGGGGATAGGATATGGGGAGGGAGGTATATATTGACAGGGAGTTGGGAGGAGTAGAAGAGGAAAATGTGCTTTAGATGTGTCATATATATTATAGAAGAATATTCTAAAAAAAATCCATTCCCTTTTAAAATACAAAAATCTCCTTTCAAAATTCAAAGTCTCTCAAGTTTGGGCTCTTGTGAAAATCAAATGTCAAAAAAGGAGAGAACCAGGGCACAGTCACAATCAGATTAGAGCCAACCTCAATGGCAAGAGTATAATGTACTCAATGTCCAATGTCTGGGTACTACCCTGTCTCTTCTTGGTTCCTTCAAAGGGCTTGGATCACTTCTCCACTCTGTCCTGTATAGCACACAGAGCTTGTCTTCTAGGCTCAGGCTGGCTCCATTCCATATCTGCTGTTCTTGTTACTTATGCCTAGGTACTGCATCTCCAACTCAACTGGGTCTCTCAACTGGGTAGCACTTTCACCCATAGCCTTTCCTAGACCCTAAGACTCCAAGACTCCAGCACTGCTTTCCAGTGCCAAGCTTCACCTGTTCTCCCCTTAGTAACTTCAAAAACAGCACCACCAGGGTGATTCTTTCACTACCGAGTTCACCTGTCAACCTTGGAATAAAGCTTCTTTGGATTCTGAAAGAACACTTTCCAGATGAACTTACCTCAATAATGCTGGTCTATTATCTCAGCTGATTCTTCAGCCCCAGCTGACCTGTTGATATTTCAGGAAATCAAAGGTTTCACTTTACTTGTTCTGGTGACTTGTTAATCAAGAGCTGATTCTTAAGCTAAAATCTGAACTATGAAGACTTAACTCAAATGACTCAGTAGTGTCTTGGCTTTCCTCTGAAGCATTTCAAGCCATGCCTCAATCATCTGTACTGCTCTCAATGCTCTTACCTTCCAACATCCTACAGAACACCTAGCTCAGATCTCCTCACTCAATGGATTTTCTAGTCCAAATTTCCAAAGTCCTTCCACAATCCTCCCTAAAACATGATCAGGTGTGTCAAAACAACAGCCCACTATGCCAGTACCAGGTTATGTCTTTGGGATTGTTTGCTGTGATGAACCAGGTCCATGAGCCCAGGTGTGGAACTACCCACAATGGGCTGTGCCCTTCCCCATTAATCACTAATTACGAAAATGCTCCACAGGCTTACCTATAGCACAGTCTTATGGAGGCATATTCCCTCCTCTCAGATGACTCTAGCCAGTGTCAGGTTGTCACAAAACACACACACATCTCTCTCCCTCCCTCCCTCCCTCCCCCCCCCTCTCTCTCTCTCTCTCTCTCTCTCTCCACACACACACACACACACACACACTTATACACAATCACACACAAATTCCAACCCAACAGAATTTTCTCTTATTGGCAACAGAGGAAAACCCCTCTTCAAGATATTTAATGTATTTTTCTATAAATTTCTCTTATCTATGAGAATTTCACTTTTCTCTAATGAGTCTATGTTTCCTGAATGCTGACAAAAAGTAATTGAAATAAAAGTTTAAATGTAGATACTAGACATGTAGTGAGTTTCAGGAAGGCTTGTCTAGCATGCTTTGAGCACTCTTCATCACCACACGCTGTTAAGAGGATACGGTTCTTGGACTTGTGTCCCACCACTTAGGAGGTAGAGGCAGAAGGTCTCTGCTGCTCAAACTAATCTAAGATACATATATATTTCTGGGGTAGCCTGGAGACCATGTTTCAGCTTAGCAAAAACTAACTAAGTAATCAAACTAGCCAGAAACACTAAAATGAAACAGAAGATTCTTGAGTAACAGCCTGTAATGTGAGCCCCTGGGAGCTGAGGCTGGATTTGGTGACACATGCCAATGACTCAAGTATTCAGGAGACAGGGACAGGTGGATTTCAGGTTCCAACCACTCTTAGCTACATGGTCTGTTCCAGGCCAATCTGGGCAACATAGCAAAATGTTGTCTCAAAAATTAAGACTTACAAATTATCAAAGAAAACACTCAGTTAAAGATAAAACTGAATTTGGGTTTGAAACAAATCTCTAATCTGCAAATCTTGGGTCAGAAATTACAGTACTTTGTGCCACCTAATGTCCTCAGCATGGAGTGGCAGGGTGGGCTGCAGAATGCAGGTGTTTAACTTACCTGAGGTGACAGTGTTCCTATTGCAAGCAAGGACAGGCTGAAGTTTTAGGTTCTAGAACTCTGAAAGTTTTCCTGACTCCTCTGGAGCAAAAAGCCACTTTCCTCCTCACTTCTCCTCTTCACCACCACAGATCCCCCCACAATCTACAATTTGATTTGATGGGAAGGGGTAAATCTCAGAGAACCCCACCTCTAGTTCAAAAATTGCAGTTAACTAAGGGCTGCTGAGTGAGGGGGGAATTATTACAAAAACCTGAGCCTCCTAATTGCTGTGCAGTTCCAGGTGGTTGTACTTGAAAACACATATACAAAGTAAAGAGTAAATAAGACTCAGCACGTTGTAGTTATATATATTAGGCATCTATACACACACCCGTAAGTTCATGTGTGTATGTGTAATTTTGTATGTGTATTGTTACTGGAAGTGATCCCATGATGTCTCACAATGCAATGCTCAGGTTCTTTGTGTCATGAACAAAGAGTTAACATTGACACATCAATCCAGGGGAGAAGTGGAGTTCCTCTTGTTGATAAGAAAACAATAAGAACAACCACCCCCCCCAATACCAAGCAAACAATACAATAACAACAACAACAACAAAACAAAACAAAAGAAAACCAGACAAACCATCTCTGATCTTTAAGGGAATAAAACATACTTTATTCTTGTGCCAAATAGGAGTAGCAATGTTCTGAAAAAAGATTTACTTTACACGAAATTTCATATTTGAACATAAAAGCAGTTTCATGAAGTTCTTATGGTAGCAACTCAAAAAAGAAATCTTAAATCAATTCTTAGATATATCGGTAAAAATGTAAAAATATTTACATTGGATGGATCCCCGGGTATGGCAGTCTGTAGATGGTCCATCCTTTCATCCCAGCTCCAAACTTTGTCTCTGTAACTCCTTCCATGGGTGTTTTGCTCCCAATTCTAAGAAGGGGCAAAGTGTCCACACTTTGGTCTTCATTCTTCTTGAGTTTCATATGATTTGCAAATTGTATCTTATATCTTGGGTACCCTAAGTTTCTGGGCTAATATCCACTTATCAGTGAGTACATATCATGTGAGTTCTTTTGTGATTGGGTTACCTCACTCATGATTATGCCCTCCAGGTCCATCCATTTGCCTAGGAATTTCATAAATTCATTCTTTTTAATAGCTGAGTAGTACTCCATTGTGTAAATGTACCACATTTTCTGTATCCATTCCTTTGTTGAGGGGCATCTGTGTTCTTTCCAGCTTCTGGCTATTATAAATAAGGCTGCTATGATCATAGTGGAGCGCAAAAAGGACCCTTATATAGCTGTCTCTTGTGAGGCTATGCCAGGGCCTGGCAAACACAAAAGTGGATGCTCAAAGTCAGCTATTGGATGGAACACAGGGCCCCCAATGCAGGAGCTAGAGAAAGTACCCAAGGAGCTAAAGGGGTCTGCAACCATATAGGCGAAACAACAATATGAACTAACCAGTACCCCTGGAGCTCATATTTCTAGCTGCATATGTATCAGAAGATGGCCTAGTTGGCCATCATTGGGAAGAGAGGCCACTTGGTCTTGCAAATTTTATATGCCTCAGTACGGGAGAACGCCAGGGCCAAGAAGTAGGAGTGGAGGGGGAGGGGAGAGTGGGGGGAGGGTCTGGGGAACTTTTTGGATAGCATTTGTAATGTAAATAAAGAAAATACCTAATTAAAAACTAAATTAAAAAATATTTACATTGCTGGAAATGTTATTGTGTATGGTTTAAAAAGCTGAAAAATCTCTCATATCAGCCTCAAATTCCATCTGAGAACATTCTAAAGTTTTTGATTGGTGGGACTGGTGTTTTTAATTTAATATACTATAAGATTTTAAAAAATCTATTACGGTATTAGGTCCTGTTTTATTTGTTAGTGACAGGATGTTAAGTGGGACATGTTGGGAGAGCAAGGCATGGCTATTTAATATACTAATGCTTCCCCAAGTCTACTGCATCTAGTTTCCTGCCTGAAGCATTCCATCTTCCCTATGTCAGTGAATGCCAGTCAGCCAGTCAGCCTCTGAAGACTCAGCAGCTTCCTGGGAATCCCTTCGTGGCCCTTCTTACTGAGATGAATTACATTAAAAAGAATTGAAAATGAAATTCAGAAGGAAGTGTCTATATCATCTTATTAGAGTCTGAGAAGAAGAGAAGCCAGCAGTAAATCCAAGAAGGTACCAGATAAGATGAAAACCAGTCTGGCAGTTCCTCAGAAAACTGGACATAGTACTTGTTGCAGACCCAGTAGATCCAGCAATACCTCTCCTGGGCATATACCCAGAAGATATTCCAACTGGTAATAAGGACACATGCTCCACTATGTTCATAGCAGCGTTATTTATAATAGCCAGAAGCTGGAAACAACCCAGATGTCCCTCAACAGAGGAATGGATATAGAAAATGTGGTACATTTACACAATGGACTACTACTCAGCTATTAAAAACAATGAATTTACGAAATTCTTGGGCAAATGGATGTATCTGGAGGATATCATCCTGAGTGAGGTAACCCAATCACAAAAGAAATCACTTGATATGTACTCACTGATAAGTGGATATTAGCCCAGAAACCTAGAATACCCAAGATACATTTGCCAAAATACAAAAAAAAAAATCAATAAGAAGGAAGACCAATGCATGGATACTTCATTCCTCCTTAGACTAGGGAACAAAATACCCATGGAAGGAGTTGCAGAGACAAGGTTTGGAGCTAATATGAAAGGATGGACCATCCAGAGACTGCCCCACCCAGGAGTCCATCCCATAATTAGCCACCAAATGCAGACACTGTTGCATATGCCAGCAGGTTTTTACTGAAAAGACCCTGATATAGCGGTCCCTTTTGAGGCTATGCCAGTGCCTGGAAAATATAGAAGTGGTTGCTCACAGTCATCTATAGGATGCAACACAGGGCCCCCAATGAAGGAACTAGAGAAAGTACCCAAGGAGTTAAAGAGGTCTGCAACCCTATAGGTGGAACAACAATATGAACTAACCAGTATCCCCATAGCTCGTGTCTCTACGGCATATGTATCAGAAGATGGACTAGTCGGCCATCACTGGGAAGAGAGGCCCTTTGGTCTTGCAAACTTTATATGCCCCAGTACAGGGGAATGCCAGGGCAATGAAGTGGGAGTGGAGTGGGTAGGGGAGCAGGGTCAGGGGAGGTTTAGGGGACTTTTGGGATAGTATTTGAAATGTAAATGAAGAAAATATCTAATAATTCTTTTTTTAAAAAAGAAATTAATGAGGAAGAGTCATGTCTTTACAGTTAGGGGCAGCAGTGGAGGTTTGCAATAGAAAAAGAATAGAAAAAGGCTGTCTACAGAAGAAAATGGCAAAAGGCCCAGAATATTTCAGCAGGCATGTTTAGAATTTACACAGGTCTTGGGAGGGAGAAAGACTACATTTACAACTTTGAGTTGGAACCAAGGCAACAGGCTAGTTTGGCAGTGAAGATGACTGACCAACTGGTAGTAGGGAAGTGTAAGAACAGGCGCTCATTATGGGGTTGATCATTCTTCCCATGTCCTTGGAATATCTTCAGGTGAACCAGCCCTCCTGTGGGATGGTCTCCTTTGTGGGATTAACTCATAAGATAAAGGGATAATATAATGTAATGTTCTAATCTTTGGTGCAGATTAAAATGACAGGTTCTTTCAGGGTCAGGTGTATAACTCAACTCTCATATTCTATGCCCAAGAGAAAGTAACTTTCCTTTAACATCTGTTAAGAAACCCAATACCTCTGCCTGATTCCTAGTAAGACCAGTGACACTTGCTGTGAAGAAATTCCCAAAGGAAGCAGTTTTACCTGGAAAAGGATCTTCGTTGTCTCAAAGTTCAAGGGAATACTGTCCATCATTGAAAGGAGGACATGGTGTCAAGAGTGAGAGGTAAGTGGTTAGGATATGTGCACCGTCAGGAGCAGAGAGTCATAGTCAGTTTGCACTCCCTTTCTTATTCTCTTATGACACCAGCACATGGGATGATGATCTCAGCCTATGAAACAGCACCTCCACATTCAGATTGGAGCATCTGCAAAAACCTCTTTACACAACGCCATCAGGTATATTTCCTTGATGGGTCTAAACTGCACCATAGTGACAAAGTTAACCATTATGTAAATGTTTTTTTTTCTGTTGTTGTTTGATTGGTTTTGGTTTTGGACAGTTTCTCTGTGTAGCTTTGGCTGTGCTTGAAACCTGCAGACAAGGTTACCCTACAATACTCAGAGCTCTTTTTACCTCTCTGCCTTATGATGCTGGTATTGAAGGTATGATCCACCAGGCCCAGCCCCATAAATGGCTCTTAGCACCCAGAGTAGAACACTACAAGTTTTCAGTGAAGTTGGCGAAAAGGTACAAAACTGTGGCTAAAGGCATTAAATATGTCCAAGAATTTGCTCTTTGAGCCCTAGTGAGTCAGCAAATGGAATCCTCAAAGGTGAGAGCAAGTTGTGCTTTCTAGTAACAAATATTCAAACTACCACACCTTCAACTTTAACTCAATTCAGAAACTAACTCTCCTGAATTCCCAGGGACCTCTTTCTTAGGTGGTTAGAGCCTGTCTAGTTGAGAGATGATCTCTTTTGCCAAAACCTTATACCTCATCCCAATGCCAAAATATCTACTTATCTAATTTTGGTGTTTAGGTTCTGTATTAGTCAGGGTTCTCAAGAGTCACAGAACTTATGGATAGTCTCTATATAGTAAAGGAATTTATTGATGACTTACAGTCTGCAGTCCAATTCCCAACAATGGTTCAGTAGTCGCTGTAAAAGGTAGCCCAAGGATCTAGCAGTTACTCAGTCCCACAGGGCAAGCAGGCAAAGGAGCGAGAGCGAGAATCCCTTCTTCCAATGTCCTTATATGGTCTCCAGCAGAAGGTGTAGTCCAGGTTAAAGGTGTGTTCCACCACACCTTTAATCCCAGATGAGCTTGAACTCTGAGATCTCCCTGTCTTATTCTTCTGGAATCCATAGCCACTATGCCTCAAGATCTCCATACCAACATCCAGATAAAAAATTTCTATCTCCCAGCCTCCAGATTAGGGTCACTGGTGAGCCTTCCAATTCTGGATTGTAGTTCATTCCAAATATAGTCAAGTTGACAACCAGGAATAGCCACTACAGGTTCCAAGTGATGGCTAAGCATGTTTATGGATTTAGAATCTGTATGGAAATCCACCTGAGAATGTTTCCTAAAACCTGTGACTGAGTAGAAAGGTGAACCAACTTAAATGGGAGTGGCACCATAAATGGACTAAAGGCCAGAACTGAATTTGTGAGGAGTGGGTGTGGCAGCAGTCCCAAGATGGTGCCCGGGACTTCTGTCAAGTCTTATGAACTTTCTCATACACCTGAAAATAAGCCACGACCATCGTGAGAACTGCACACGTGCACTAAGATGCTGGGGGTGTAAACAAGTCCATATTTGGTGGAGACGTGCCCCTGCCACCCTAATTGGCTGAAGCTGCGTGCCTGGTGAGGTGATGCAGCCTGCCGTGAGTGGATGGGGGCTGAGAGTATATAAGAGTGAGAGGCCCGGGGTTTGGGGGAGAGAGATGAAGAGGGAGAGAGATGAAGACTGAAGCTTGCTGAATAAACTGCTGTGAGAAGAACTGGTGGCCATGTCGTTTTTGCTGGTTGAGGGCAGATGCGACATGAATTAAAGAGAGAAATCAAGCTGAATACCACATTCTCTCTTCTTCCTGTTAGGATACACTGTGACCAGGCCTCTCCTCTTTCCAGAAGTCTTTTCCCACAATACCATGCTGCAGCATCCCAAGAACAGTAGGTGAAGGAAACTCCTTTCTCTCTTGTTTCTTGTGAGCGTTCTGATGACAGCATTTGTTTTTGCAGCTACTAATGTTCAGAGCCTGAGGCTTGATAGACCTAAAAAGTCAGATGTGGTCACTCTTCCCCAGTAAGTCAGTTATCAAGTAAGTCATCAGGACCTTGGGCCCGAACTCAGTGGACAGTCTTACCGACTGTCCGATTCTCTACCCCCACCCCAGGTACCCTAGCATGCCCAGGATCTTAGGATCACTGGTGAGTAGGACACAACATCTGTTCAAAGAGAACCGGGAGTGCCTGGTCCCAGGTGGAGCACAGACACAGGAACCCCACTGACCAGTGTCTCAGGTTCCTTCAGGTCAGCTGTGGTCTATATTGGTTTTGAACTCAGCAGACAGCCCCACTGTCCCCAGAGGAGGTACAACTTCCAGGCACTCTAACACCCAGGATCCCAGGATCTCAGGAGCTTGGTCATATCAGGATCTCAGGGTCACAGGATCACAAAGAAAGCTGGACTCTGAGAAGTTCTGACTCAACTGGGATTAGAGGAAAGACAGGCTCCAATCAGATAATTGAGGGCAGGAGCACTTGAAATAATCAAATGGCAAGAGGCAAGCATAAGAATAGAAGCAACAGAAACCAAGGTTACTTGTCATCATCAGAACCCAACTCTTCCACCATAGCAAGTCCTGGATATACCATCACACCAGAAAAGCAATATATGGATCTAAAGCCACTTCTCACAATGAAAATGAAGTACATAAATACATAAGTACATAAATAGCTCCCTTAAAGAAATACAGGAGAGGGCTGGAGAGATGGCTCAGCAGTTAAGAGCACTGATTGCTCTTCCAGAGGTGAGTTCAATTCACAGCAACCACATGGTGGCTCACAACTATCTGTAATGCAATCTGATGCCCTGTTCTGGTATGTCTGAAGACAGCTACAGTGTACTCATATAAATAAAATAAATCTTAAAAAAAAGAAATAGAGGAGAACAATATCCAAACAGGTAAAAGAATTAAACAAAACCATCCAGGATCTAAAAATGGAAGTAGAAAAAATAAAGAAATCACAAAAGAAGACAACTCTGGAAATAGAAAACCTAGGAAAGAAGTCAGGAGCCATAGATGCAAGCATAACAAACAGAATACAAAAGATAGAAGAGAGAATCTCAAATACAGAAGATACCATAGAAAACATTGACACAACAATCAAAGAAAATGAGAAATCAAAAGAGATCCTAACCTAAAACATCCAAGAAATCCAGGACACAATGACAAGATCAATCCTAAGGATAAAAAGTACAGACGAGAAGGAAGTTTTCCAACTTAAAGGGCCAGTAAATATCATCAACAAAATTGTTGAAGAAAACTTTCCCACCCTAAATAAGAGATGTCCATGAACATACAAGAAGCCTACAGAACTCCAAATAGTTTTGGACCAGAAAAGAAATTCCTCCTGTCACATAATAATCAAAACACCAAATGCACAAAACAAAGAAAGAATATTAAAAGCAATAAGGGGGAAAGATCAAGTACCATATAAAGGCAGACCTCTTAGAATTACACCAGACTTCTCACCAGAGACTATGAAAGCCAGATGATCTTGGACAAATGTTATGCAGACACTAAGAAAAAACAAATGCCAGCCCAGGCTACTACATCCAGCAAAACTCTCAATTACCGTAGGTGGAGAAACCAAAGTATTCCATGCCAAAACCAGATTCACACAATACCTTTTGACAAATCCAGCCCTTCAGAGGATAATAATGGGAAAACACCAACACAAGGATGGAAACTACATGCCTTTAATCCCAGCACTTGGGAGGCAGAGGCAGGCAAAATACCCAAGGTACAATTTGCAAAACATGAAATTCAAGAAGAAGGAAGACCAAAGTGTGTATACTTCTTCTTAGAAGGGAGAACAAAATTAACATGGAAGGAGTTACAGAGACAAAGTTCAGAGCTGAGACTGAAGGAATGACCATCCAGAAACTACCGCATCTGGGAATCCATCCAATAAACAACCACCAAACCCATACACTATTGCAGATGCCAACAAGAGCTTGCTGATAGGAGCCTGATATTGCTGTCTCCTGCGAGGCTCTGCCAGTGCCTAACTAATACAGAAGTAGATGCTCACAGTCATCCATTAGAAGTAGCACAGTGTCCCCAATGAAGGATCTAGAAAAAGGACCCAAGAAGTTGAAGGGGTTAGCAATCCCCTTGGAGGAACAACAATATAAACTAACCAGTAACCCCGGAGTCCCCTGGCACTAAACCACCAATCAAAGAAAATACATTGAGGGACTCATGGCTCTAGCTGCATATGTATCATAGGATGGCTTAGTTGGTCATCAATAGGAGGAGAGGTCCTTGGTCCTGTAAAGGTTCTATTCCCCAGTATAGGGGCATGCCTGGGTCAGGAAGTGGGAGTGGGTAGGTTGGGAAGCAGATGTAGGGGGAGAGGATAGGGGTCTTTTTGGGGGGGAAAATAGGAAAGGGGATAACATTTGAAATGTAAATAAAGAAAGTATCTAAAAAAAAAAGTAAGTCTTCAGAACAGCAGATATGAGTTGACTGAGCATTTATTTGGTGGGCAGGGGTCTAGAACAACGTTTTTATAATATCCCTGGTTATCAGGGCAGAAATGCCAAAAGGAAGCATTGGTTCTTTATCTCCTGGGTGAACATTGTTGCCTGAGGACCATATGGGAGAATGTGATCAAAAACACAGTGCAGACACAAATCCCTTCTGGTGAAGAGATTTTAGAATCAGATACTAAAATTTTAATGAGTTTAAAATGAGTTTTATCAATTGCACTATTTTCTTCAGTGCATCTACTAAATCAGTGGTTCTCAACCTGTGTGACAGGACACCTTTGATATACCATATTAAATATCCTGCATATCAGATATTTATACTACAATTCATAACCATGGAAAATTACAGTTAAAAAGTAACCATGAAATAATTTTTTTGGTCGGGGTTCCCACAACATAAGCAAGTACATTGAAGGGTCACAGCATTAAGAAGATTGAGACCCACTGGTGTAGACTGTCTTCCCCTTTCATCCCTGCCAGGATAGTCACAGGGAAGAAGCTTCTAGGCTAGACAGGGAGGTGAGAAGAGAGTCTGTCCTGTGGACTGCATCACAGCTCTGGGAACTGTGAAGTGCAGGAGAAACACCAGGATCTAGGATAAAAAACAAAAAAGTCACAGAAATCGAAGTCATAGGGAAGGAAAGTGACTTTTCCAAACCACAACTTAGTTCTTATTGGGGTTGTCAGTCTGAAGATAACACACCTCAATTGGGGCTTGTAGCAGGAAGGAGGTTGTTGAAGTAAGGGTATTATCTCTGCTCAAGAACCCCGAAACCAGGGATTTCTGGACTTGTAGACATAAGATGGGAAGAGAATGTTAGCCAGTTTATTAACAATTGAAACGCTTTTTGTGGGAGATCTTGAGGTCACAGCCAGTCATAGGTTTGAACCAAGGAATTGATGCTGTAGAATTGTAACCTCATGTCTATAACAATCCTGAGGGCTGAAGGTTGGGTAAATTGAGGCTTATTCTTTTCTTTTATTAGATATTTTCTTCATTTACATTTCAAATGCTATCCCAAAAGTCCCCTATACCCTCCCCCGGCCCTCCTCCCCTACCCACAACTCCCACTTCTTGGCCCTGGCATTCCCCTGTACGGTGGAATATAAAATTTGCTAGAAAAGGGGCCTCTCTTCCCAATGATGGCCGACTAGTCTATCTTCTGCTACATATGTAGCTAGAGACACGAGTTCTGGGGGGTACTGACTAGATCATAATGTTGTTCCACCTATAGGGTTGCAGACAGCTTCAGCTCCTTGGGTACTTTCTCTAGATCCTCCATCAGGGACCCTGTGTTACATCCTATAGATGACTGTGAGCATCCACTTCTGTATTTGCCAAGTACTGGCATAGCCTCACAAGAGACAGCTATATCAGGGACCTTTCAGCAAAAACTTGCTGGCATATGCAATAGTGTCTGTGTTTGCTGGCTGATTATGGGATGGACTCCTGGGTGAGGCAGTCTCTGGATGGTCCATCCTTTCATTATTTGCTCCAAACTTTGTCTCTACAACTCCTTCCGTGGGTATTTTATTCCTTATTCTAGGGAGGAATGAAGTATTCATGCGTTGGTCTTCCTTCTTGATTTTCTTGTGTTTTGGAAAATGTATCTGGGGTATCCTAGGTTTCTGAGCTAAAATCCACTTATCAGTGAGTGCATACCACGTGACTTCTTTTGTGATTGGGTTACCTCATTCAGGATGATATCCTCCAGATACACCCATTTGCCCAAGAGTTTCATAAATTCATTGTTTTTGATAGCTGAGTAGTACTCCATTGTGTAAATGTACCACATTTTCTGTATCCATTCTTCTGTTGAGGGACATCTGGGTTGTTTCCATCTTTTGGCTATTATAAATAAGGCTGGTATGAACATAGTGGAGTATGTGTCCTTATTACCAGTTGGAACATCTTCTGGGTATATGCCCAGGAAAGATATTCCTGGATCTACTGGTAGTACTATGTTCAGTTTTCTGAGGAGCCACCAGACTGATTTCCAGTATGGTTGTACAAGCTTGCAATCCCACCTTCAATGGAGGAGTGTTCCTCTTTCTCCACATCCTCAGCAGCATCTGCTGTCACTTGAATTTTTGATCTTAGCCATTCTGACTGGTGTGAGGTGGAATCTCAGGTTTGTTTTGATTTGCATTTTCCTGATGATTAAGGATGTTGAACATTTTTTCAAGTGCTTCTCAGCCCTTTGGTTTTTCATAGCTTAGAATTTTTTGTTTAGCTCTGTACCCCATTTTTAATGGGGTTATTTGAATTTCTGGAGTCCAGATTTTTGACCTCTTTGTATATATTGGATATTACTCCCCTATCAGATTTAGGATTGTTAAAAATCCTTTCCCAAATCTGTTGGTGGCCTTTTTGTCTTATTGACAGTGTCTTTTGCCTTACAGAAGCTTTGCAATTTCATGAGGTCCCATTTTTCAATTCTTGATCTATTTTTTTTAAATTAGGTATTTTCCTTGTTTACATTTTCAATGCTATCCCAAAAGTCCGCCATACCCACCTCCCCCAACCCCCTACCCACCCACTCCCCCTTTTTGGCCCTTTGGTTCCCCTGTACTGGGGCATATACAGTTTGCAAGTCCAATGGGCCTCTCTTTGCAGTGATGGCCGACTAGGCCATCTTTTGATACATATGCAGCTAGAGTCAAGAGCTCTGGGGTACTGGTTAGTTCATATTGTTGTTCCACCTATAGGGTTGCAGTTCCCTTTAGCTCCTTGGGTAATTTCTCTAGCTCCTCCATTGGGGGCCCTGTGACCCATCCATTAGCTGACTGTGATCATCCACTTCTGTGTTTGCTAGGCCCCGGCATAGTCTCACAAGAACTGACTGGAGTGAAGTGGAATCTCAGGGTTGTTTTGATTTGCATTTCCCTGATTATTAAGGATGTTGAACATTTTTTCAGGTGCTTCTCAGCCATTCGTTATTCCTCAGGTGAGAATTCTTTGTTCAGCTCTGAGCCCCATTTTTTAATGGGGTTATTTGATTTTCTGGAGTCCACCTTCTTGAGTTCTTTATATATATTGGATATTAGTCCCCTATCCGATTTGGGATAGGTAAATATCCTTTCCCAATCTGTTGGTGGCCTTTTTGTCTTATTGATGGTGTCTTTTGCCTTGCAGAAGCTTTGCAATTTTATGAGGTCCAATTTATCGATTCTCGATCTTACAGCACAAGCCATTGCTGTTCTATTCAGGAATTTTCCTCCTGTACCCATATCTTCGAGGCTTTTCCCTACTTTCTCCTCTATAAGTTTCAGTGTCTCTGGTTTCATGTGGAGCTCCTTAATCCACTTAGATTTGACCTTAGTACAAGGAGATAGGAATGGATCAATTCACATTCTTCTCCATGATAACCGCGTTGTGCCAGCACCATTTGTAGAAAATGCTGTCTTTTTTCCACTGGATGGTTTTAGCTCCCTTGTCAATGATCAAGTGACCATAGGTGTGTGGGTTCATCTCTGGGTCTTCAATTCTGTTCAATTGGTCTACTTGTCTGTAACTATACCAATACCATGCAGTTTTTATCACAATTGCTCTGTAGTACAGCTTTAGGTCAGGCATGGTGATTCCACCAGAGGTTCTTTTATCCTTGAGAAGAGTTTTTCTATCCTAACTCAATTTTTCAACGAATTAGAAAGGGCAATCAGCAGATTCATCTGGAATAACAATTCTTGATCTTAAAGCACAGGCCATTGCTGTTCTGTTTAGATTTTTTTCCCCTGTGCCCATATCTTCTTGGCTTTTCTCCAATTTCTCCTCTATAAATTTTAGTGTGTCTGGTTTTATGTGGAGTTCTTTGATCCACTTAGACTTGAGCTTTGTACAAGGAGATAAGAAAGATCAATTTGCATTCTTCTACATGATAACCACCAGTTGTACCAGCACCATTTGTTGAAAATGCTGTCTTTTACCCACTGGATGGTTTTAGCTCCCTTGTCAAAAATAAAGTAACCTTAGGTGTGTGGGTTCATTTCTGGGTTTTCAATTCTATTCCATTGATCTACCTGTTTGATGCTGTATCACAATTGCTTTGTAGTACAGCTTGAGGTCGGGCATGGTGATTCCCCCAGAGGTTCTTTTATTGTTGAGAATAGTATTTGCTCTTCCAGGTTTTTTGTTATTCCATTTGAAATTGCAAATTTCCCTTTCTAACTCCATGAAGAATTGAGTTGGAATTTTGATGGGGATTGCATTGTATCTGAAGATTTCTTTTAGCATGATAGCCCATTTTTACTATATTACCCCTGCCAGTCCATAAGCATGGAAGATCTTTCCATCTTCTGAGACTTTCTTCAATTTCTTTCTTCAGAGACTTGAAGTTCTTGTCATACAGATCTTTCACTTCCTTAGTTAGAGTCACAGCAAGGTATTTTATATTGTTTGTGACTATTGAGAAGGGTGTTGTTTCCCTAACTTCTTTCTCATCCTGTTTATCCTTTGTGTAGAGAAAGGCCACTGATTTGTTTGAGTTAATTTTATATCCATCTACTGCACTGAAGCTGTTTATCAGGATTAGGAGTTCTCTGGTGGAATCACTTTAGGGTCACTTATATATACTATCATATCATATGCAAATAGTGATATTTTGACTTCTTCCTTTCCAATTTGTATCCCCTTGATCTCCATTTGTTGTCGAATTGCTCTGGCTAGGACTTCAAGTACAATGTTGAATGTTAGGGAGAAAGTGGACAGCCTTGTCTAGTCCCTGATTTTAGTGGATTGCTTCTAGCTTCTCACCATTTACTTTGATGCTGGCTACTGTTTTGCTGTAGATTGCTTTTATTATGTTTATGTATGAGACTTGAATTCCTGATCTTTCCATAACTTTTATCATGAAGAGTTGTTTGATTTTGTCAAATGATTTCTCAACATCTAACAAGATGATAATGTGGTTTTTGTCTTTGAGTTTGTTTATATAGTGGATTATGTTGATGGATTTCCATATATTAAACCATCCCTGCATCCCTGGGATGAAACCTACCTGTTCAGGATGGATGATTGTTTTAATGTGTTCTGGGATTCCATTTGCGAGGATTTTAATATTTTTGAATCGATATTCCTAAGGGAAATTGGTCTGAAGTTCTCTTTCTTTGTTGGATCTTTGTATGGTTTAGGTATCAGAGTAATTGTGGCTTCATAGAATGAATTGGGTAGAGAATCTTCTGTTTCTATTTTGTGGAATAGTTTGAGGAGTGTTGGAATTAGGTCTTCTTTGAATGTCTGACAGAACTCTGCACTAAACCCATCTGGTCCTGGGATTTTATTTTTGGTTGGGAGACTATTAATGACTGCTTCTATTTCCTTAGGAAAAATGGAACTGTTAAGATCGTGAATCTGATCCTGATTTAACATTGGTACCTGATATCTGTCTAGGAAGGAGTCCATTTCATCCAGGTTTTCCAGTTTTGTTGAGTATTGCCTTTTGTAGTAGGATCTGATGATGTTTGAGATTTCCTAAGGATCTGTTGTTATGTCTCCTCCTCATTTTTGATTTTGTTACGTAGGATACTGTCCCTGTGCCCTCTAGTTAGTCTGGCTAAGGGTTTATCTATCTTGTTGATTTTCTTAAAGAACCAGGTCCTGGTTTGGTTGATTCTTTGAATAGTTCTTTTTGTTTCCACTTGGTTGATTTCAGGCCTAAATTTGATTATTTCCTGCTGTCTACTCCTCTTGGGTGAAATTGATTCCTTTTTTTCTAGAGTTTCTGTGTGTGCTGTCAGACTGCTAGAGTATGGTCTTATAGTCTCTCTGGTTTCTTTTTGGAGGCACTCAGGGCTATGAATTATCCTCTTAGGACTGCTTTCATTGTGTTCCATAAGTTTGGGTATGTTTTGGCTTCATTTTCATTAATGTCTAAAAAGTCTTTAATTTCTTTCTTCATTCCTTCCTTGACCAAGGTATCATTGAGTAGAGTTTTTCTCAGTTTCCATGTGAATGTTGGCTTTCTATTATTTATGCTGTTACTGAAGATCATCCTTAGTCCATGGTGATCTGATAGGATGCATGGGATAATTTTAATATGCTTGTATATGTTAAGGCCTGTTTTGTGACTGATTATATGGTCAGTTTTGGAGGAGGTACCATAAGGTGCTGAGAAGAAGGTATATCCTTTTGTTTTAGGATAAAATGTTCTGTAAATGTCTGTTAAATCCATTTGTTTCATAACTTCTGTTAATGTCCATGTGTCTCTGTTTAGTATCTATTTCCAGGATCTGTTCATTGGTGGGATGGGTTGTTGAAGTCTCCCACTATTATTATCTGAGGTGCAATGTGTGCTTTGAGCTTTACTAAAGTTTCTTTAATGAATGGCTGCCCTTGCAGTTGGAGCATAGATATTTAGAATTTAGAGTACATCTTGGTAGATTTTACTTTTGATGTGTATGAAGTGCTCCTCCTTGTCTTTTTTGATATCTTTGGGTTGGAAGTCAATTTTATTCTTTATTAGAATGGCTACTCCAGCTTGTTTCTTCAGACCAAATACTTGGAAAATTGTTTTTCAGCCATTTACTCTGAGGTAGTGTCTGTCTATGTCCCTGAGGTGGGTTTCCTGTAAGCAGCAAAAAGTTGGGTCCAGATGGTGCAGCCAGTCTGTTACTCTATGTCTTTTTGTTGGGGAATTGAGTCCATTGATATTAAGAGATATTAAGGAAAAGTAATTGTTGCTTCCTGGTATTTTTGTTTTCAGAGTTGGGATTCTGTTCTTGCTGCTGTCTTCTTTTAGGTTAGTAGAAGGATTACTTTCTTGCTTTTTCTAGGGTGTAGTTACCATCCTTGTGTTGGTGTTTTCCCATCATTATCCTTTGAAGGGCTGGGTTTGTCTAAAGATACTGTGAATCTGGTTTCGTCATGGAATACTTTGGTTTATCCATCTATGGTAATTGAGAATTTTGCTGGGTGTAGTACCCTGGCCTGGCATTTGTGTTCTCTTAGGATCTGTATAACATCTATCCAGTCTTTCATAGTCTCTGGTTAGAAGTCTGGAGTAATTCTAATAGGCCTGCCTTTATATGTTACTTGACCTTGTTTCCCTTACTGCTTTTAATATTCTGTCTTTATTTAGTTCATTTGTTCTGATTATTATGTGTCAGGAGGAATTTCTTTTCTGCTCCAGTCTATTTGGAGTTCTGTAGGCTTCTTGTATGATCATGGGCATCTCTTTCTTTAGGTATGGGGAGTTTTCTTCTATAATTTTGTTGAAAATATTTGCTGGCCCTTTAAGTTGAAAATCTTCTTTCTCCTCTACTCCTATTATCAGCAAGTTTGGTCTTCTCATGGTATCCTGGATTTCCTGAATGTTTTGGGTTATGATCTTTTTCCATTATGCATTTTCTTTGATTGTTATGTCCATGTTCCCTATGGGATCTTCTGCACCTGAGATTCTCTCTTCCATCCCTTGCATTCTGTTGCTGATGCTCACATCTATGGTTCCTAATTTCTTTCCTAGGGTTTCTATTTCCAGAGTTGTTTTCCTTTGGCTTTTCTTCATTGTTTCTACTTTCATTTTTAGATGTTGGGTGGTTTTGTTCAAATCCATCCCCTGTTTGGTTGTTTTTTCCTGTTTTTCTTTAAGGGATTTTTGTGAATCTTCTACCTGTTTAGCAGTGTTTGCCTGTAGTTCTTTTAAGACTTCTACCTGTTTAATAATGTTCTCCTGTATTTCTTTAATGGAGTTATTAATGTCCTTCTTAAATCTTCTACCACCATCATGAGACATGAGATATGAGTTTAAATCTGCATCTTGCTTTTCGGGTGTGTTGGGGCATCCAGGACTTGCTGTGGTGGGTGTACTAGGTTCTGATGATGCCCAGTGTTCTTGGTTTCTGTTAGTAAGATTCTTACGTTTGCCTTTCACCATCTGGAAATTTCTGGTGTTAATGTTCAAGCTGTCTCTGGGTGGAGCTTGATCCTCCTGTGATTTTGTTAGCCTCTGTCTGCACTCTCCAACTCTCACCTGAGTTCCAGTGGTCAGAGTACTCTCTGCAGGCAAGCTCTCCTCTTGCAGGGCAGGTGTCCAGAAGTGTGGGGCTCTGATCCATATCCTGAGTTCTGGGGTCAGAGTCATCCATGTAGGCTGACTCTCCTCTGGCAAGGAACGTGCCCAGGGATCTGGGTCTCAGCTCAGCCTTCTGGCTGAGGATGAAGGCCCAATGGGACCCTGACTAAGATGCTCTGTTGCTTCTATTGCCCAACTGCTCTCAGATGATCATAAGGTCCTGGGTATGGTAGGGGTCCTGCGGTGTGGATCATCCTCTGGTGCCCTAGATGCCCTTGGCCTGGTTCATGGAGAAGATGGCCGGGCTGCCCCTGACCTGAATGGGTCCCAGCCTCTGGTCGGGTGGGGTTCCTCTGTCCCTGTTCCTGCTGGCACAAGACCCCCTGCCATTCTCTGGAGCTGATGTTGCTTTCCACTCACCCATGATCCCAAGGTCATCCCAAGGTCCTGCAGTGTGGAGAGCACTCTGGTACCCTTAGTGGCCTCCGCAGGGCTCAGAAGGAAGATGGCATGTATGTCCCCGACCAGAATGAGGATCATTGAGGCTTATTCTTAAGTTACTACTTTTAATATGAACTGGTGGAACTTTGTGTGTGTGTGTGTGTGTGTGTGTGTGTGTGTGTGTGTGTGTGTGTGTGTTGGTTGGGAGGGTTATATTGGAGAGTTTGAAAGGAGGAAAAGGAAGAGAGAGATGTTGTAATCATAATCTCAAAAATAAAATTTTATAGTGTTTATTATAAGAACTTTGCCAATAAAATCTCACATCAAAGTCAACCAGACTCAAAGTCTGTATATCTTTATAAACTTCTACACATTAAAAACAGTATTCTGATCTGTGGAACTTCACAATTGATTCTATAATTTCAATAAGGAATATATTCTAGTGCACCTATCTACCACAAAGCCTGAAAATCCCATGACATTTGAATGAGAAAACCATGTGATATATATCCTCTTTACAATGTACAACTCATGTCAGTCAGCACTTCTGTCCTCCCTGGTCCTCTAGTATTTAGTCCTTTTGTCTTCTTTCTGACTCTTTCTATTGTAACCAAATGACTACTCATGTACATATATGGACAGATACTGCATAGGAGAGAGAACATGCATTTTTCTTTCTGATATTGGGTGATCTCACTTGGTGTTAATCATTTTATGTCTATGCCTTTTCTGCATATTTTATAACTTTGTTCTTCTTTAGATCTGAATAGTAATCAATGTTACATATATATCAGCCTTTCATTTTTATTCTGTCTGTTGATGAACTACTAGTTGTAATGTAATTCAGTGCTCTAGTGAACACAGCAGCAGCAAACATTGGGGTGTGAAGTACCTCTGTAGTAGGGTATATAATCCTCTTTGCATATGCCCAGAAGTGAAAAAGCAAGGTCAGATACTATTGTTAGTTTTAGTTCATTCTGAGACATCTCCAGACACTTTCTTACAATTCTTGTATAATTTGCAGTACAGGCAACCATGACTAGTGCTCCATTCAATCTGCATACTTACCAACACTTCCTGTCAGAGTTTTTTTTTTTTTTTTTTTTTTTTTTTTTTTTGGTTTTCTAAGACAGGGTTTCTCTGTATAGCCCTGGCTATCCTGGAACTCACTTTGTAGACCAGGCTGGCCTCGAACTTAGAAATCCACCTGGCAAAGGCTACAAAAAGGGACTTGTGTTTCTTTCATCAGTGACTGGGCACAAAACAAATCGACCTGTACGAAGTACCAGGACACCACAGAAAAGGGAAAACTTGGCTAAATTGTGAAACCAGCTTTACTTTCACAAGCCAATCTGACAACAGTGTTACAGGAGTGAATGCTCTCACAGTGAAATGTGCAGGTGGTTCTTATGTGTGAGGAGGGGATACATTTGTAACTAGAAAGGTAAAGTGGTTCTCAATTTCAGATTCAACACAAGTGAGTTGGGCTTATCAGCTAAGCTGGTGGAAAACACACTGAGCTCTTCCAGCCCTTCTTCCAAGGACCAGCTCCTCATCCCAGCTGGCATGCCTGCATGCTGAGTCCTAAGACCCCTTGAAGCCTTTTCAGAGTGTCCAAGGAGTCTCATCACCACAGTCATCATTCTCTAAGAGAATAATTCTGTGCTGAGTCACATGACTTGTAATTGCCTAATGAGAACACCAGAGGGACAGATTCAGAAAGGAACATGAGGAATTGATGACTTCAGTCTGTTCATCTGCTTCACAGTTGTCAGGTCTAATGATGTCCCCTCATACAGAAAGTTACTGGTCCTCGTATTGTTTACAATCTAGAAGACAAGTCACAAGAAAAAACAATGTTACCTTAGGAAAGTCTACATTTTATTAAAGACTATACTCAACAACTGAGTGCCTTATTCCCTCCTTCTTTTTGTAATAATTTACATCAAGAAAATAAATTATAAGCTGATGCTGAGTTTTGTGAATGAACAATCTCTGGTGGGATGTATATGATGCTGTTTCTAGTCGTGGGGGTATCTTAATACCTGCTCTCAAGTTGGTGGCATTGTTTGGGAATACTCAGTCACTATGATCCTGCTGGGGGATATTTGCCACTAGGGATGGGTTTGAATTTTTAAAAAAATGGGGGTGTTTTGGAGAGACCACACAGTGGTTAAGAGGCTGCTCTTTCAGACTACTGGGATCATTTCCCATCACCCACATGAAAACTTTGGGACATGCTGTCTTAACCAGTTTTCTGCTGTGTGACAAAACATTCTGACCAAAAGCAACTTGAGGAGTCAGGATTTCTTTCCTCTTACAGCCTTCAGGTCCCAGTCCTTAACTGAGGGGCATCAGGGGAGGAAGTCAAGCAGGAACCTGGAGGGGAATACTGGAGAAACCTCCTGCACTGGCAGCCATTCTTTGTTGTTTAAGAGTCATCAAGGCTATACTGGTTTAGAAGGCATGAAGGGTAAAGGAGAGCATCTGAAGTTTGTCCCTGTGAGAAGCCAGGAGAGGACATTGGTGAAGTTAAAGCCTCAGTAACAGTTGAAGGCACATGTTTATAGGGGTGATGGAGAGAAGATGAAGCTTCGACCCTGAGAGAGCCTATGAGATCCTATTGCTAAAAGTGCAATCTTGACACAGCAGAAGACTCCAGTGTGTTGGAGCTGCCAGTATCATGTGATGACCCCAAGAACAACAGCAGCATTGAGTGTAGCAAGCCAGTAAGCAGCACCTTTCAAGGCCTCTGTGTAGGCTTCTGCCTCCAGGTTCCTGCCCTGTTTTAGTTCCCGATCTGAAGTCCTCTAGTGTTGCGTGCCTTCCAGCAGCTCACAAGGACAGGTACACCTGAATGACAGGCAGGCGCTGAAAGAGAGGGAAACTAGGTGACGAGAGAGATGAAACCAAGACAGTGTTCTGATCAAGGTTCAAATTTTTAATGGCAGACACGCTGTATAAAGGAGAGAGGAAGCCCATTCCCACCAAATCATCCTTGGAGTCCAGCTGCAGGTGACCACCTGTAGGATCAGATGTAGACTCCTGTATATCTAGGCCAACTCCCAGTAGGTAGCAGCGGACAGGGGCTGAACAATAGAGTGATCTATGGAGGCAGGATCCACCCTAGATAATCTCCTTAGTGGCAACAAAGTTGAGGAGGTCTGATTCAGTGAACTTCAGGTTGGGTGGGAGTGGGGGGGTGTTACACTCTAGTGACTCCTCTGACTATTGCCTGCCTTTGGCCCCTTTTCTCTAACTGGAAAACCTTGTCTAGCCTCAATAAAAACAGATGCACCTTGGTAAGCTAATGTGCATTTGTGTGAGGACTCCTCTTCTCTGAGGGGAAGTCAAATAAACCTCCCCAATTTGTTTTGGTCATGATTTTATCACAGCAATAGAAACCTTAAGTAAGATAATGATTTTGGTCTGTAAGCTCTGCTCAATTCCATAGAATGCAGTTATTAATGGATTGTGACTTTTCTGTCTCAAAAAATACATGTGATTTTGAAGAATGATCCTTACGGGCTGGGAGTGCAGGTAGTAGGATCCTTGAATCTCTGAAGCAATCCTGTGGCCAAGATCAACCTGGTTTCCAGTAGGGGGCAGCACTGACACAGAGTATAAATGGTGCCTCGGGTAGTTGTGTGTTCTCACCAAGGGCTAGGCTGAGAAGCTTCCATACACCAACACCCTCTCCCCAGCTCTTGCAACCATGATTAATTTGTACTTGAAAATATAACTATATATAAATTATATGGAGTATATGGAATATATATGGAAATATATGATGTATGGAGATATAGATATATAGATAGAGATAGAGATATGGAAATATAACTAAATGGGCCTCTGAATGATTTTATTCTATTTGTTTTCTTCTTTTGGTTCTTCTGCTTTCCTGGTAGCAGAGTTTTGTCCTTCAGGAAATCATTGATAAGAAATGCCAGTCCCTTAGAATACCCAAAATACAATTTGCAAAACACATGAAACTCAAGAAGAAGGAAGACCAAAGTGTGGATACTTTGTTCCTTCTTAGAATGGGGAACAAAATACTCATGGAGGAAGTTACAGAGACAAAGTTCGGAGCAGAGCCTGAAGGAATGACCAACCAGAGACTGTCCCACTTGGGGATCTACCCCATAAACAACCACCAAACCCAGACACTGGGCAGATGCCAACAAGAGTCTGCTGACAGGAATCTGATATAGCTGTCTCCTGCGAGGCTCTGCCAGTGCCTGGCAAATACAGAAGTGAATGCTCATAGTTGTCCATTGGATGGAGCACAAGGTCCCCAATGGATGTGCCAGAGAAATACCCAGGGAGCTGAAGGAGACTGAAGCCTCATAGAAGGAACATCAATATGAACTAATCAGTACACTCAGAGCTCCTTGGAGCTATACCACCAACCAAAGAAAACACATGGTGGAAGTTGAGGCTTTAGCTATATTTGTAGCAGAGGATGGCCTAGTTGGTCATCAATGGGAGGAGAGTCCCTTGGTCCTGCTAAGACTCTCTGCCTCAATATAGGGGATTGCCAGGACAAGCAATGGGAGTGGGTGGGCTCGTGAACATGGGGAGGGGTAGGAGATAGGGGATTTTTGGAGGGGAAACTAGGAAAGGGGGTAACATTTGAAATATAAATAAAGAAAATATCTAATAAATATAATATCAAAAAAGGAAACGAAGAGGAAAGAAAGGAAAAGAAAGAAATGCCAGTCACTCTCCCTCACTCTTGCTCAGTGATCCCGAGTTTCGAGTAACAGGAGCTTCCTTTTTAGGCTATATCTCATGGTGGCCCTTGCATATGAAATACTATTTACTTCAAGAGAAAAGAAAAGGGGCACAGTCACAATCAGATTAGAGGAAAACAAAACAGTAGTAGTGTAAATAGTTTTATATCCTCCACTCCTAATTGCTACTGGTTGAAGAATATCATTAATGGTGTCAGGGCTCTCAAACTTATAGTAAAAGTTGACTAATTACTGCACAGAACAACCATAGCTCATGCATTAAGATCAACAATAAATGGGCTTCATGAAACTGAATATCCTCTGTAAGGCAAAAGACAGCATCAATAGGACAAAATGGCAGCATAAAGAATGGAAAATGAATTTTTGATCTTAGCCATTCTGACTGGTGTGAGGTGGAATCTCAGGGTTGTTTTGATTTGCATTTCCCTGATGATTAAGGATGTTGAACATTTTTTCAGGTGCTTCTCTGCCATTCGGTATTCCTCAGGTGAGAATTCTTTGTTCAGCTCTGAGCCCCATTTTTTAATGGGGTTATTTGTTTTTCTGGAGCCCACCTTCTTGAATTCTTTATATATATATATTGGATATTAGTCCTCTATCTGATTTAGGATAGGTAAAGATCCTTTGCCAATCTGTTGATGGTCTTTTTGTCTTGTTGATGGTGTCTTTTGCCTTGCAGAAGCTTTGCAACTTTATGAGGTCCCATTTATTGATTCTCGATCTTAACGGCACAAGCTGTTGCTGTTTTTTCCGGAACATTTCCCCTGTACCCATATCTTTGAGGCTTTTCTCTACTTTCTCCTCTATAAGTTTCAGTGTCTCTGGTTTTATGTGGAGTTCCTTAATCCACTTAGATTTGACCTTAGTATAAGGAGATAGGAATGGATCAATTCACATTCTTCTCCATGATAACCGCCAGTTGTGCCAGCACCATTTGTTGAAAATGCTGTCTTTTTTCCACTGGATGCTTTTAGCTCCCTTGTCAAAGATCAAGTGACCATAGGTGTGTGGGATCAGGTGACAGCAGATGCTGGCGAGGATATGGATAAAGAGGAACACTCCTCCAAGGTTGGTGGGATTTCAAGCTTGAACAACCACTCTGGAAATCAGTCTGGCAGTTTCTCAGAAAACTGGATATAGTACTACCGGAGGATCCTGCAATACCTCTCTTGGGCATATATCCAGAAGATGTTCCAACCGGTAAGAAGGACACATGCTCCACTATGTTCATAGCAGCCTTATTTATTATAGCCAGAAGCTGGAAAGAACCCAGATGTCCCTTAACAGAGGAATGGATACAGAAAATGTGGCACATTTACACAATGGAGTACTACTCCGCTATTAAAAAGAATGAATTTATGAAATTCCTAGGCAAATGGATGTACCTGGAGGGCATCATATTGAATGAGGTAACCCAATAACAAAGGAACTCACACAATATGTACTCACTGATAAGAGGATATTAGCCCAGAAACTTAGGATACCCAAGATATAAGATACAATTTGCTAGACGCATGAAACTCAAGAAGAACGAAGACTAAAGTGTGGACACTTTGCTCCTTCTTAGAATTGGGAACAATACACCCATGGAAGGAGTTACAGAGACAAAGTTTGGAGCTGTGAGGAAAGGATGGACCATCTAGAGCCTGCATATCCACGGTTCCATCCCATAATCAGCTTCCAAACGCTGACACCATTGCATATACTAGCAAGATCTTGCTGAAAGGACCCAGATATAGCTGTCTCTTGTCAGACTATGCCGGGGCCTAGCAAACACATGAGTGGATGGTCACAGTCAGCTATTGGATGGATCACAGGGCCCCCAATGGAGGAGCTAGAGAAAGTACACAAGGAGCTAAAATGATCTGCAACCCTATAGGTAGAACAACATTATGAACTAACCAGTACCCCGGAGCTCTTGACTCTAGCTGCATATGTATCAAAGGATGGCCTAGTCAGCCATCACTGGAAAGAGAGGCCCATTGGACTTGCAAACTTTATATGCCCCAGTACAAGGGAACACCAGGGCCAAAAAGTGGGAGTGGGTGGATAGGGGAGTGAGGGGTGGGTAGGGTATGGTGGACTTTTGGGATAGCATTGGAAATGTAAATGAGGAAAATACTTAACAAAAATATACAAATAAATAAATAAATGAATAAAATTTATAACGCAAAAAAAAGAAACTTTGCAGTTTCATGAGGTCACATTTGCCAATTCTCAATCTTACAGCACAAGCCATTGCTGTTCTATTCAGTAATTTTTCCCCTGTGCCCATATCTTTGAGGCTTTTCCCCACTTTCTCCTCTATAAGTTTCAGTGTCTCTGGTTTTATGTGGAGCTCCTTGATCCACTTAGATTTGACCTTAGTACAGGGAGATAGAAATGGATCAATTCACATTCTTCTACATGATAACCACCAGTTGTGCCAGCACCATTTGTTGAAAATTCTGTCTTTTTTCCACTAGATGCTTTTAGCTCCCTTGTAGAAGATCAAGTGACCATAGATGTGTACGTTCATTTCTGGGTCTTCAATTCTATTCTATTGGTCTACATGTCTGTCACAACTCTGACACTCTTCATGATACTTTGCTATGCTTAAGGACAGAAGCCAGCAGCAGGGTCATATGATTAGTTTACAGTTCATAGCATACCCTCAGTCACTTCCACTCCTCTCAATCACTCCCTATTCTCTTCCACACCTTGCCTCCCATTCTCCTCAGAAAAGGGGAAACCTCCCATGGATAAATATTAGCTTATCAATGTGCATCTTTTTCAATTAAGGCTAGACAATGGTGCCCAAATAAGGGAAAGTGATCAAAAGTTAGGCAACAGTCAGTAATCACCCCTTGTCCTGTCGTTTCTGTTCCATATGAAAGCCAAGCTTCAGAACTGTTAAATATGTGTAAGGGGCCTAGGTCTGTCTCATGAAAGTTCTCTGGTCGGTAGTTCAATCTCAATGATCCCAACTGTGGCTAGGTAGCTTGATTCTGTAGGTTTTTCTTGTGCTGTCTTTGATCTCTCTGGCTCCTTCAATCCTCCCCACCGCCTACAAAATTCCCTGAACTTCGTTTGCCTGGGGTCTCTGCATGTGATTCTATTTATGGCCATGTGATTCCTCTCCAAGGACAGTTGTGCTAGGCTCCTGTCTGCAGAATATCATTAGTAATGTCAGGGCTCTTGAACAGATTGGAAAAGGTGATGACTTCTTGAAATGAACACCCATGGCTCAGGCACTCAGTTCAACAGTTAATTAAAGGGACCCCATTAAATGGAATATCCTCTGGAAGACAAGGGACAGAATTAGTATGTCAAAACAGAAGCCTATAGAATGAAAAAACAAACAAACAAACAAACATCTTTACCATCTATTCATTTGTCAGAGGGCTGATATCCAAACAAAATATATATCTCAAGGAACCAGACATCTACAAACCAAATACCCCATTTAAAAATAGGGTACAGAGGTCAACAGAGAATTTTCAACAGAGGAATCTCTAATGGTCAAGAAGCAATTCACGACATATTCTACTTTCCTAGTCAAATGCATATTGAAAGTACTTTGAGGGTCCATCCTATAACCATCAGCATGGTAAAAAAATGGGAATGGGTGGGTAAGAAAGTCGGGGGGAGGGTATGGGGGACTTTTGGGATAGCATTCTAAATGTAATTGAGGAAATATGTTATAATAAAAAATATATATATAAAAAAAGATTTCCACTTTAAAAAAAAAGACTAAAAACTCAAGATGCAGTACATGCTGGTGAGGATGTGGAGTAAGGGAGACAGTCTTCAAATTCTGGTGAGTGTGTCAACTTTTATACTACATTTGTAAATCAATCTTGATATTTCTCACAAATAATTCTACCTCAAAACCCAGTTATATCACTCCTGGGCAAATACTCAAAACATGTTTCCCCATAATACAAGGATACTTGCTCAACTACATTCATAGCACCTTTATTCATAATAGGCAGAAAGTGGAAACAACCCACCTGTCCCTCTACCATAGAATGGATAAGGAATATTTTGTACATTTATGCCATGGAATCGTGGTCATCTACTAAAAATATGGAATATTATGTGATTTTCAGGCAGATGGATGAAACTGGAAAAGATCATTCTGAGTGAGGTAACTCAGACCCAGAAGGAATTGCGTGTTATGTAGTCACTGTTAATGCATTATTACTTATAGAGTATAAGATGACCATGCTACAATCCAAATCCGCGAACAAGCTAAGTAACAATTGGGAACAAGGTAGAGTGATTGAATCTCACTCAGAAGAGGAAATAAAATCGGTATCAGTGGTGATTTCTTAGGGAGAACTATATAGGAGAGGGTACAGGGACAGGAACATTTTGGGGTATCAGGTATGGTGGGAAGGGCCAAGGGATTTAGAGATTTGGGAGATAGAAAAGCAATCCATGTGGGGGCATTTCAGGGAAAAGCAAGAGACCTTGGATGGAGCAGGCTGCTGGGAGTATATGGGAGGGACCTTGGCTGAGAGCCCAGCAGATGGGTATAAAGAGATGAAGTAGCCACCTCCTCTAGCTAGGCAAGATTTCCAATGGAGGGAGGGGGACACCAATCCACCAATTCCTATCCAAAAATTTCCCTGCCTACAAGATATGCAGGTATAAAGATAGAGCAGAGATTGAAGGAATAAACAACCAATGATTAACCAAACTTGAGATCTACCCCATGGAAGAGAGCCAAACTCTGACACTCTTAATGATACTTGGTTATACTTAAGGACAGAAGCCTTGCATAACTGTCTTGGGAGTGGCTTCATCCAGCACCTGATGGCAGCAGATGGATACCCACAGCCAAACATTAGACAGAATTTGGGGAGTCTTGTGGAAAAGTCAGAGGAAGGATAGAGGGAGCCAGATGGTGAAAAGATCAGCCCAGGGCTTTTTACCAAATTTGACCAAACAGCAGAGCTTAAGGACCCAGCCATTCCTGGAAGACAGAGGAGGTCATGAAGCATGTAGGCACCCTCCCTTCCTGGATTACATTTCTCAGGAATACCCATGGGCACAGCGTCCATTTGCCACCTACAGACAAGAGAAGTCCTTGCCACCTCATTCCCTAAAGACCAATCAGTTTAAAATTCATACTGTGCCTAGTTGCTGTATAAAAACTGGCCAAATGGGCCATGTGGGTTTGGGGCCTCTTCTTGAGGTGCATGACGATCCTAGCATACTGGAACAATAAATTTCTCTTGACTTTGAAATCATCACCTTCTACGAGTTCTTCACTCGAGGGTCCCCATTAGCTAAGGGTCATCAGAGCTTTACAACAGAGTCAAGCATTCCAGAAGGAGACCTACATAACTAAGTCATGTGGACCCATTGGGAGTTCACACAGACTGAACTACCGATCAAAGAGCATGCATGGTCTAGACCTAGGCCTCCTACTCATATGGAACAGATGTGAAATTTGGTCTTAAATGAGGGTCTCCTAAAAATCAGACTGGGTGTTTTCTCCTTTTAAACTTTGTTCTCTGCATTTGGAACCTTTTCCCCTTGATGGGCTGACTTGTCTGGCTTCAGTGGGTGAGGATGCATTTAGTCCTGATGCAACTTGGTGTGTCAAAGTGGTGTGGAACCTGGTAGGGGTGGGGAGTGTGTGCCTCTCCTTTGCTGAGGAGAATGGCAGAAGGAAATAAGATGAAAAGGTCAGAGGGTAGAACTGGGAGGAAAAGACAGGCAGGAAGTGATCAGGTGGTAAAGTGAATACATAAATGAATTAATGAAAGCAAAAAGAAATGAGAAACAGGGAGCTAGACATGTTAGCATTTAAACTTTGCCCACAACAAACTGAACAGAAACAAGTTTTTCCTGAAACATGTTAGCAACATATATTCTCATGAGCCACTTATAATTACACTAAATAGTCATGAAATATGCAATTATTTTGATATAAGACAAAGTTCTGAACATTGGATTGAAGCTTGGTGCCTTTAGTTAGTATGTACTTATAACTGATAATTAGTATATGTCAATTACACAAAGAATGTTGTTTCAGTCAGACATTTCCCTAAGACATAAATAGGTAAGGTTATATTTAGTTCTTATTTCCCTCCCTCTGTACATTGTTTCTTTCTCTTCTCTGATCAAGATATGCGTAAAGACTATACTATAGAAATTGTTCAGGATTTTTTATTATTTTGATTTTTATTTACTTATTTTGAACAGTTTTGTTCCTTTCCTGATCAGGGATAAGATGAGTTCAAGAGACATCAAAAGGAAAGTGCTCAGGGACTCTGGCTCCCTATCAAGAGGAAGTTTTTTGAATTTTTATATTAGGTATTAGATAAGTAGATAGAATGCTACTGAATTCCTGCTCTGAATTCTCAACCTAGAGGGTGCTGAGATAATTGTTACATATTATCACACCCTGTTAATTTGGTTCATAGATCCTGTGAATGGCTAGGTAAACATTCTATGAAATGAAGCTCATCCTGACCATTCTTAGAATGACTCAGGATATTGCTATATCATTGGCTGATCTACATAGTGACTATCTAAAAAAAGGAAACAATCAAGCATACCAGCAACACACACATGTACACAAAATGTTTGAATTGTAATGAATTAAAGATAATGCCAAAGTCGTAAGCTTTTGTGCAAAATAAATTCCTGATTCCTTTTGATTCTCTATCCATGAGTATGTTTACCATTCTCAAACATGGGCCTTTAAGGATCAAAAATTATGAATCCTGGTTGCTCTTTCAGACAACTGGAGTTCAGTTCTAGACAAGCACCTGGTAGCTGACAACCATCTATACAACGTTCTGATGCCTTTTTCTATCATGCAAGGATACATGCAAATAAAAGAGGAATATACATAAAATACATACAGAAATAAATATTGCAGAGTGACAAACTACTAATTTCTTCTCACTCACCCATAGTGAAAGAGTTCAAACTCTGGAGCTCAGAGCATCTTACAATATTGCTCACCAATGGAGCTCAAAGGATATGCCTAAAACTCCACATGCTCCCTTCACAGACACACAAGTGCTACTGAACAACATCACCATTTTAATTAATTGGGCCATTTTTTATTCCCTTGTGAAATTGAGTCCTTTTTTATTTAAAGAGTTCTTCAGCTGGTTGAATAGCTACCTGTGTATTATGTGGATTTGTGCATGTGAAAGGTGGGATCCACAGAGGACAGAAAGGAGGGTCCTAGCACCTGAAGCCTGAGTTCCATTTGACAGCCACGTGGTTATTAGCTCTGAAACAGAACTTTGGTTCTCTGCAAAAGCAGCATGTGCTCTTCACTGGTGAAGAGTCTCTCTCAATCTACATGTTGTTTGTTTTAAGAATATGAAAGCATGTTAATTGTGGGAAAATATCAGGTGAGTTCACTGGTCTTAAGGAACAAGTTCAGGGAATTGGACATTCAGACAGGGAGAAAGGGTGTGAGGGAAGACAGAAAGAACGAGTCTGAGAGAGGTATGTTCTTTATTTTTTTTTCTTCCTCTGTACTTTAGGCCAGCCTAGAAGTTCATATATTTCCCACCATAACTGATAACTTTATCCACCTTCCCAAGATTGTGAATTTTGACATGCCTGGCTTCAATGTGTACTTTTTTACTTCTTTCCAGAGGGTGATTGTTGTAGTCTTTTAATTTAGATGCTTTATTCAATTCAGACAATAACAATGATGTTTAAACAAAGAAATCATGTTCTAAGTTTTCAATAAATACAGAGTAACAAATTATTTTATTGATAGTTTACAGAAAGGGGGTATAATGACTAGGCTGAGTGAGATTTTTTTCTCTGTTCTTTTTATTACAACTGAAGATGGAAAATACATTTTTTTTTGGTAAGACATGTGTCCCAAACCTTATTTTTATTCCAATCCAGAATGTTCCCATTTTACTGCCAGCAACGACAAAGGTTGGCCACCTGGTCAAAGACCCAGCGCTCCCCACATGTGTGGCAGATATCTGTAGCAAAGGAGGTGTTCTTGGGCTGCCTTATTGCCCTCAGTGTATCCATGAGATCCTGACAAAGTCGCACAAATCTTTCTACAGAGACTTGAGCAAATTCATCATAGCACTCCAGAGGGGCAGGGTATTGTTCCACATTCATCTTGCTCCAGTTGGCTGTGTGCTGCAAAAGGTCCTTCAGGAAGGGCATGGAGAATTCATTGTTGTAGAAGTTGATATTGGAGATCTGAGAGCATTGTTTGAATGCAGGTAGGAGGACACTGAGCTGGGAGTCCTTCATCCTACACCCCTGCAAATCCAGAGTCTCAAGAGTGCCTGCCACTTTCATGAGGAGACCTCTCAGAGGCATAAGATCCAAATCCAGTAAGACCACACCTCTCAATTCCAGATGTTTTAGCTGAAAGAGGCTCTGACAGCAGGCAAAGGAATCCAAATCTCTCTGTGAAATCAGGGAGTAAGTAATGGAGAAGGTCTTCAAGGGTGTCATCAAGCACCTAGAGGTAAAGGAGACAGATGGTTAGTTATGGCAAATGGGCTTGTAGATGTTTGGCAGGGATATACAGAGTGGTAGCAGGAATCAGGTGCCCCAAGATCAGTTTTACTAAGTGATTAAGGACATCATCTATGATGCTTTCTGTTGGAAACTGCTCAGTCATTTCAACCTCTTAATTTATCTCCTGGCCTCACTCTAAACCTGAAAACCAGTTCATCCCCTAATCCCAGAAAGCAACAGAAGAAATCCCATCCCAATAGAATTCTGACAGGATCTCAATATTTGCTTTGTGTTCACTGAATCTGCATTCTATCATTCCCTCTGCAGTCATGCTTGCTCTCATTTACAGCCCAAGCTCTACCTCCTGCCCCATGTATTCAGCACTACTGGGCTCAAAACATTTAACCCATGGGAAGTGGGTGATGATAGAAGGCTGTTCTAACAGATCTGAACATATAGCTCCTGTTTACCCTGTACTTGTGAGTCCCCTGACTTCTCACTACACACTTCCATTCCTCTTCAGTTTCCATTTGATTGGGCGGCCATGATTCTAGGAAGAAATACAACTGATCCTTACTAGATCTGACCTACTCTTTACCTCAAATCACTTTCCTACTTCATGAGTGTTCATTTGAGATACTGATTTATCTTGTAAAATTTCCCTTGTATAACTGAGTATTCATGGAAACAAGACATAACTTCCAGTCTTTGGAGTCTCTAAATATTTGTTCCTAGTGACTGGTTGGCATCATGTCCCCATAACCCTTAAGAAAAGAGAGACAGATTTGCTCTGATAGCTGAACCAGCTCTCCATCATGGCTTACCCTAGGACCTGATTCATCTGGGATCTGAGAAAATGGACACAGAACATGAAAAGATGCTGCAGACAGTTGAATTTGGAGAACTGAGAAACAAACTTGTTGATACACTTGACTTCGGTGACTCTTGTTCTATTGGGTAAATGGAAGTCGATTTTGTGGAGGGGTGCCAGGAATACTTTGCAAAGATTTCTCATCTGCCCAAAATAGGGGGCAAAATGTGTCAACTCTAAAAGAGTCCATTCAGTGTTTAGTTCTAACTCCATGATGTGCTCTGGATCAAAAATGTGGAAGATATGTCTGAGAGCTTTTACTGGCAGAGTCCAGATTTTCATCTTTGTACAGCAGAAATATAGGGAGCCCTTTCTCTCCTGGGCCCACTTCAAGAACCATGTTTGTGCTTCATCAAGGCAGGACCTGATGCACAGGTCAACTGTGACCTTCAGACGCTGCCTCAGTGCATATCTGGGACGGACCTGCAGGGCTTTCTTTTCATCCAAGATCTCTGCTGAATAGTCACTGTCCTCTGAATCAGTCCATATGTTCCAGAAGCTATGGTGCACATTCCTCAGGTCGAGATACTGTAGTTTTTTCCTCCTGCAGGTGAAACATAAGAATGATGACAGACCCTGAATTAGCTTTTACTACATATATCTAAACTCGTCTCTCTTCTGTGCTAAAGTGTACATTTTTTTTTCAGGACCTGATATCCAAGTTGGACTCAGGCTTGCTACTGAAGCTTTCCTGTGCTTCTGTACACATGAATACTTTTCTTTCAATAAGGTACACTTTACTTCTCCTTACTTATATTATTAGTTCTTGTGGGAATGTCAGGGATAGGCTCATTCCACTGTGAGGCCACATTTACTCTAGTCCATATTCAAGGTTAATCCATATCGAACTGTGCTCAGTACAAGTAAACAGTAGCTGTCAAGAACCCTGTATCCCTGCCTGATGATGCCATCAGAAGCATCTGATCCATTTATGACAGATCTAATCTCCCTGACAATGTCTAATGTGTACTCCTTCTGCTCCCTTCTACAGGACTTGGAAATTGCTTACCTGGGGTGAAACCCTATGGTTCGACGAATGTCTACTCCATCTAGCACAGCCTGCAATGTTTCCAGGTCAGTAGTCCTCATCAATGCCCCCACAGGGAGACAGTGGAAAGGCCAGGCTATCACCAATGCCTTTATGAGCTTGATATACCTGCCATCAATGGCCTCCTTGAAATGTGCTGGGAAGAGTCCATGGGCCATCTCCTCCAGATCAGACATGCCTAGAGCCTCCTCTCTCACCAGAGTCTGAATTGCCAGCTTCTGGAGTGTGGGTGGGGTATGAACATTCATCTTCTTAAGGTCTCCAATCAGAAGGATCCTGGGGAAGGAGTCAGAAATGCATATACGTTTAAGAGAATATTTATAAAACTTCCTCACCATCACATCAACCACTAAGCTTCTGAGTTACTGCTCATGCAATGGTAGAGACATCAATTTACCTCTTCATCCTAAGACGTCATAGAAAGACAGTCGCCCACACTGTCATCATGGCAGCCTCTCTATCACCCAAATGGGTATATAATTTTTGGATCAAAAATTTTGTTTGTGACACACTCTTTAAAAAAAGAAAGAATGAAAGTAATATTGAATTGACAAGACTCACAGGACTTAATGTGGATGGCCCAAGACAACATGTGCAGCACAAGCGAGATAGAACCTTAAGAGACCAGCCTCAGTGGATAGGCATGTTCCCCATGTGAGGGAAGGGCCCAGTCACCCATCTCAAAATTTTTAACTTAGAACTGTTCCCATCTAAAGAAAAACTTGGACAAAAAATGAATCAGAGATTGAAGGAAAGACCATCCAGAGACTGCATACCCTGGGATCAATCCCATCAGCAGACACTAATCCCCGACACTATAGTTGGTGCCAAGATGTGCTTACAGATAAGAGCCTTGTATAGCTGTTCTCTGAGAGGCTGTGCCAGCATGTAAGACAATTGCAGACACTTATAGGCAACCATTGGACTGAGCCAGGGGAACACAATGGAAGGCTTAGGGAAGAACAGAAGAGGTGAAAGAGATTAAAGCCCCATAGGAATAACAACAATATCCACTAACTTGACCCCTCAGAGCTCTGACGGATGAAACCACCACCCAAAGTTTGTACACGGGTGCATCCACGGCTCTGGATAAATATGTAGCTGATGATTGAATTATCTGATATCCATGGGAAGGGAGATGCTTGGTCCTGTGGAGGCTTGTTGGGGACTGGGTGTGTGTGTAAGGGAGTATTGTTTTAGAGTCAAAGTGGATAGATGATGGTCAGCGGCTGCCAAAGAAAAGACTGGGAAAAAGAACAACAATTCAAATGTAATTAAATAATCAACAAAAAAAAAAAAAAAAAGGAAAAAGAAAAAAGAAAAAAAAACCCAAAACAAAAATGCAACACACAACAATCATGGAAGCAGTAAACACACACACACACACACACACACACACACACACACACACAACACCCTGTGTCTTGGATCAATATTGATCCACTAAGCATGATGATGACAATGGGTTCCTATAATTTTCAGGGTTTTCTGGGTCCCATATACAGACCATATAAAAAAATCAAAGCTGTGTGAAAGCGATATCAAGCAAAGCCTAATGTAAGACATTGAGTGAGACATTAAGACACTCCAAGTGTAACTCAAGCTATTGTGAGTTAAAGGTGTTCAAAGACACATGGTCCCCTGGTCTCCAGGTGAGCCAGTGACTCACAAAAACAAGCACAAACATTTGAGTGAATGGAAATGTGAGGGAACACACTAGTAATGTTAATACTGAGGAGTCTTATGAGTCAAAAGGTTATTGCTTTTCACCCTACCCAATGCCACATGGCCATTTGTAGGACAGCTTAAACAAAATAGAAAATCAACCATAATAATGAAATCACCTGGTTAACATATACGTTTGTGATGAAGCTAAAACTTCATTTGAAATTAAATCCCAGGTGTTCAATGTATTCCTCTAAGAAGAAAAAATTAACATGTTTTGTCCTAACTTGGAGTCTAAATGTCTCTACATCAAACCGCATGACCCAGGGGAATATCATTACCTACTAGTTCTGAACACTGTAGACTGGTCTCTGAGTGCTGGTCAAACAAGACGGTTATTCAGGCTGCAGTTCTCTGAATGTGTTCTCTGGCTCCAGTGAAGCCTTTATATACCTCTCTGCTCACCACTCCCTTTTGTAGCCACACCCACCAATCCCAAACTGGAATTGGAGTAAATGATTAAACTCCACCCTTTTAATCGTATTTGTAACATGCAACCTTTTCAGTGATTGAATCAGAGCTCTCAACCTCATTTCACAGCTCATGTGGGGAGGTTATGGAACAAGAGGAACACATCTCTATTGTTGAAGAGAGTGCAAACTTGCACAACCACTTGTAAGATCAATCTGGCAGTTTCTCAAATAACTGAGATTCAATCTACCTTGTAGACCCAGCTTTACCACTCACAGACAGAAAGCCAAAGAGGACCCACAATGCCACAAAGATACTTGCTTGACTATGTTCATAGTAGCCATCGTTCTACTGAAGATACCTTAAGGCCTTCTAAAACACAGCAGAACTGATGCACATATGAATTTAGAGAGCTTGAAGCAGCGGGCACAGGGCATGCACAAATTTGTACCACATGACAGTATTGAGAGAAGCTCCCATTCCGAACCCAGAAGCTGTCTCCAATCTATAAAGTAAAGTCTTCCAAATGAAACACTAAACTTGTTAAATGGAATTTTTTTTTTTTTTTTGGTTTTTTGAGTCAGGGTTTTTCTGTGTAGGCCAGGCTGTCCTGGAATTCACTTTGTAGACCAGGCTGGCCTTGAACTCAGAAATCCGCCTGCCTCTGCCTCCCAAATGCTGGTATTAAAGATGTGCACCACCACTGCCTGGAGTTAAATGGAAATTTTCTGTTGGATACAAATCCTACTCTTAAAAGAAGACTAATTAACCAGTTGTAGGAGGGAAACAAAACAAACTCAAAGACAATTTAGCAGATCTGAGTGTTAGAAAGTTGTGTTATACACTTTTGTTTATTTATATTGTTCTGCTTTTAGATTATAAATTCTTTCTTTCTGTTTTTCTGGGATTTCTGTGTCTTTGAATGTATTCTGTATTTCTTTGGGATTTTTTTTTTGCTGTTGTTGTTGATGATTCTACTTTATTTTTTTGATGGGGTGGGATTGGCTCTCTTTTTCTGTTGGCTTATTTATTTTGTCCTGTTCCAAGTTGTGTGTTCTTCTTTTCTTTTGATTTTCTGTTGCTCTTTTTGTTTATTTGTTCATTTCTCTGTTTGTTTTTCAAGCAGGGTCTCATTGTATGTTAAACTGTTCTGTACCTCACTTGCTAGGCCAGTCTGGAGGTGGTCCTGCCTCTTCCTCCCCTGTCCTGGCAGTACACTTGTGTTCTGCCACACATGTTTCTGGATTCTTTAAGTGCCTGTTTCTTTTCTCAGGAGAGATACAAAGGGTGTGGATTGAGATGGAAAATAATGTGGGAATGACCTCAGAGGAGTTGGGGGAGTTGAAACCATAATCATAACACGTTGTATGAAAAAAATATTTCAGTAAGGGAGACGCAAAGAAAAGGGGAGGGAGATATGACTGAGTAGTTAGAGCACTGGCTTCTCTAACAGATACCTCAGGTACATATCCTAGCTTTTGTGTGTCAGGTCCTGTGTTTTTGTCCCCCATGCTCCTAACTCCTGAACTATCTCTTTATCCCATATCTGATTAACATGAAGGAGTGCCAGCTTAGCACATTGTCTACAGATAATGCCACTGAGATAGGAACTAGGCAGGCTGAAGGCTCATACTACACAAAGAGGCAGAGATAGTATCTTCTTTAATTTGCGTGTAGACAGGGTTATAGATGAGGACTATTTCACCTAGGCAGCCATAACGAATAGCATGGGGGTTCATTACAGGAAAGGATCTCAGTATCCAGACTTGATAAGTGAGGTAGTACAGTTTTGGAAGCTTGAAAATTGGGAGCTATAGAACTCTTGATCATGAGAGAACCCACAACATGGAGAAGGCCAGTGGCTCCTTGAATGAGACCCAATCTTGAGGAAAGTGCCTCAAGAGAAGTTGTTCCAAGACTTGTAGCTAGCAAGCCTTTTCATTGTGTACACTGGACTGGAAGGAAACTGATCTATATTCTGTACTTTCATAGGAACCAGTGTCATTGATGCTCTCTCCCTGGAAGAAGCAATTCTGGAATGACCCCTGAGGTTACTCTCTAGGCACATCTGGTAGAGATTTTCAAGATATGCAAAGGTTGAGGATCAAGGCTAGATGTTACCATTGTCCTGTGACAGCCACATTTCTGGAGAAAATCAATGGGAGAGGCCAAGATCATCAGTTCCTTTGGATTTTGAGCCTGTAGTCTCTGGATTTTGCCTGTTAAATTCAATTGTCAGTCAAGGAAGAAAATGGTTGCTCATAGCTTTGGGCAACAAACAGGTGTTGGTGTGACCCTCACAATGTTCCTTCCCAGGTCCTACTGGTGTGGCTCAGAGGTGAAAAAAGAAAGGAATAGTGTGTGCTAGGAAGATGTGAATGGCTAAATACTATAGGCACGGTTGTTGAAGCATCTGCTATATCTGCGTAGGTGGTAGAGAGCACCAAGCTACCAGAATAAAAGTTCTGGGCACCTGAATAGCAAGGGGGTTAGAAGTTTCATGGCCAAACAGAGAATAGTGCTTAGTAACAGGATCTCAGCCACAGTCAGGTCCAGAGGAAACCCTCAAACAAAGACAGATGTAAAAAATACCCCCCAGACCCCCCACAAACAAACAAGAAACAAACCAGATCAAGAAAAACTTTGAGACTTTCCATTCTTCTACTCTGATGAGCATGGAACAGAAGGTCAACCTCACCAGGACAGGGCTCCTTGAACCTTGGTGCAACAATACTACCCAAACAACAGATTCTACTGTGCATGAAATTCCCCAAGGACAGCCTGGACAAGCTGCTCAGAGGAACACAGGTCAATTTCAGAAAATCTCTAGAAAAAAACTTATTGCAATATAATATGATCAGGGATCTATTGTCTCCCATTGAGCACAAAGCCTGGACCTGAAGAAAGCTTTTGCCCACCATTGGGTATGTATACAAAGCCTCCATTCCAACTCTGAGGTGTGACATTGTTTATGCATGCTGAAAAGTGTGTACACATCAGTGTCTGAGTTTGGTGACTGTAAATGGGATGGATCACCAGGTGAGCCAGTCTCTAGATGGTCGTTTATTCAGTCTCTACTCCACACTTTGAGTCTGTATCTCCTTCCATGTTCCCCCTTTTGTCCACCCCCTTTAAGATAGATAAAAGATCCACACTTTGGTCTTCCTTCTTCTTGAGTTCCATGTGGTTTGTTAATTTTATCTTGGCTATTCTGAGCTTCTGGTCTTCTGGACTAATATCCACTTATCTGTATGCCCCAGTGTGGGGAAATGGCAGGGCCAGGAAGCAGGAGTGGGTGGATTGGTAAGCAGGGGGAGGGGGAGGGCATAGGGGAAGGGTGTTTTTCACAGGGGAAACCAGGAAAGGGGCTAACATTTGAAAATGTAAATAAAGAAAATATCCAATGAAAAGGCGGGTCATTGTCTTTATCTCTAGACAGTGGTACTTGTGGCTCTTTCATTAAAAACTGTAGTGCCTATTAACTCGGCAAGGTCAATGCCCCTAGGCTCCAGAATTCCCTGGTCATGAGCCCCATCCAGCTCAAAGTCTCCTTTCTCTTGGTCCCATTTTACTCTGAAAATCTTTCTTTCTACTTTGGATTTCTTCTTTCTTTTCCAAGGAGATCTCATTAGCATTTTGGAGAAAGCCTTTTTTTCTTGACCCAAGGAGTTTTACTGCAGATATTTTAATTCATGAAGCCAGAACAAGAGGCTGAGCTGCCAATCAAACACCCAGCTCCCATTGTTGGTATTTGAATGGGAGACACAGAATTACATTATGTAGTTTGGGGGTCATCCTTCATCAGTCCACTGAAACTTGCACCACCACCCTTGATAGCTCTCCTGCTCTTCTGTACATGCTGACTGTCTTAGTTCATTTGTGAATTGGTGGATCAGCTAGGGAGTGTGCATGTAGAGTGGGTGGACTGTAAACTGAAGTGGTCTCTGTCAGTACAGCTGTGGTTACCACTACTGAACTCAGGCTTGACAGCAAGTGCCGTTCCCCTCTGAGCCAACTCACTGGCTCTTAAGCTCCCTTGAAGTTAATTTAAGAATTTTATTTTGTGTTTTGGGTACTTTTTTGTTTGGTTTTTGTCTCTCTGTCTGTTTGTTTGTTTGACTGATTTTTGACAGGGTTGGTCAGTTTACCCATCTCTGGTTCTTCCTGAACTCACGTTGTATACTAGATTAACCTTGACCTCAGAGCTTCTCCTGTGTCTACCTACCTAATCCTGGGTTTTAAGTCTGCACCTGCACCATCTGGGAAATTTCATCTTGTTTGTGTGTTTGTTTTGTTGTTTTTAGACAGGGTCTCTTTGTTTAAAAGCCCTAAATGTCCCATAAGCCACTCTGAGGAGCAGTCTGGCCTCGAAATCAAAGATGCTCCTGCCTCTGACTGTAGTGCTGGGATTTATGCCCTGTGCCACCCTGCCCAGCTCTGGTTTAATTTTGTGAAAGATCCTCACTCCATAGATTTCACTGGTTGGGGTTTAGTTATTAAGATAAGGGTAGCTCTGAACTCCCTGAATCAGTCAAACTTTGACTCCTGAGGGGAGGGAATCAATGTGTATGCTCCCATTCTCAGTATAAATGTATTGTTTTAGTAAGATTTGTTCTATGTGTAGGGGTGCTTTGCCTACAACTATGAATGGGCAGCCCTCTCATGGCTGCTCCCCTAGAAGGTCAGAACGCAGTTTCACAACTGCTGGAACTGGAGTCACAGATCATTTCAAGCCACCATGTAGATGATAGGAATAGAAGGTTGACAGGTGTTCCTTCTTTCTAAGCCAAGTCTCCAGCCCAAGACCCACATCCCTGAGGAATTTTGTTAGGCTGATCCTACTTGTCATAATCTAAGTTGCCTGAGCAGCCAAGGGCACCATTTCCCTTGTCTTTTAGGGATCAGACTATACTTCAGCTTACAGTTTGGCTGAAGATGACATTAAAATGAGCCTCCTACCTCCCACTTCCAATTTTGAGCTTACCAGCATGCCCCATCTTGTCTGTTGCACAGAGAGTTTTAGAGAGGAATCTTTGAATGCTGGGTAGCTCCCTACCAACTGAGTACACACACAACACCCTGGCCACTATAGTAATGGAATCAAGCCTTGCTCCTGCCCTACCTTTTGTGTGGCTGCTGCTGCAGTTTACTGACAGAACATCCACTTCAGCCCTTGAGCTCCAGTACCTATTCCTAACTCTGACTCTGTATTCTGTCCCAAATCCAGCTAAAAAGAATACCTTTGAATTATGGTATGTCTCTGATCAATAACAGATTAAACCCTTAGCTGATGAAAACTAAAAATGACTCTGGTCCCATGAATGAAATCCAACCAGATGTGTTTATTCATAACAGTAATCCTAGCAATAAGAAGGATTCTGAGGCAGAAGAATTTCTAGAATTAGACTTCTAAAACACCCTTGGCTTCTGAGCATGACAAGACCCATGGAACAAATTGAAAACTAAGTAAACCTTAAGTAAATGAAAGAACAAATAAAAAAACTTGATGTTATATGGTTAATTAACAAGTGGAATGTTCATATTTATCCATGAAACCTTTTGGGGGGGGGTGAGGAAGAGTGGAGAGTATGTGAATACAAGTCCTTCTGATTTAACCGATGAAATGATTAGATCTTTGATCTGGAATTTGAAGGGTGGAGATTAAACCAGGAAATCCAATTCCAGTTTTGGTTGAAGGGTGTGGCTAAAATAGGGAGGGGTTAGCACAGAGGTATATAAAGGCTCCAGTTGATCCAGAGAACACACTCAGAGACCTGCAGCCTGATAACTGCCTGGTGCAGCTGGGACTTGGAGACCTATCTGCAGTGCTCAACTGGTATGTACTGGTTTTTCCTTGGGTAATGCTGTTTGATGTAGAGAAGTTTAGACTTCTTTAGAGGAACAGGTTGAAGACCTTGGGTTTCATTCCAATTGAATTTTTAGCCTTATCACCGATATATTTCTGTAGCATCACTGATATATTTCTATAGCTTGCATAGTTCATTAGTGTGTTTCATAAAATTTTTGAGACAAGTATTCTGTATCTTGTTCAAACTCTCTTAGAACTGGCCATGTGGCTCCTGGGAAGCTGGAAAGCAGATCATTCTGACTAACCTGTTCCTTCAGGTTTCCTCTTCACTGAATTTGTGTGTGTGTGTGTGTGTGTGTGTGTGTGTGTGTGTGTGTGTGTGTGTGGTGAGAGAGAGAGAGAGAGAGAGAGAGAGAGAGAGAGAGAGAGAGAGAGAGAGAGAGACAGGCTCTGGGTCACACTGTAGACCTGTACACCATGTATCTTTGGTTTTCTTCAATGCCCAATTGCTCAAGTGAAACTTTTGAGTTATGCATATGTATTGCCTTAGGCTTTGCGTTTCATCTTTTCCACATAGCTTTCTTCTGTGTACATGATCTGCTTACCAGACCCAGGAAACCCTAAAAATTGTAGAAATGTACTGAAGTCATTCTGCTTACTGGGAATTAATATTGATCTGCATCACAAAGATGTATGTTTGTTTTTTTGGTTGGTTGGTCAGTCGGTTGGTTTTGTTTGATTTTGGAATTTTTTTTTATTATTTTATGTAAGTACACTGTAGCTGTCTTCAGACACACCAGAAGAGGGAGTCAGATCTTGTTACGGATGGTTGTGAGCCACCATGTTGTTTCTGGGATTTGAACTCTGGACCTTCGGAATAGCAGTCGGGTGCTCTTACCCACTGAGCCATCTCACCAGCCCCTGGAATTTTTTTTTAAGAATGTTTTTGAGAAAGGGTCACACAAAAAGTATTTTGATTTGAAATTATGTGCTCATTTGGTTTTTAGAAAGACCCCGGTTGTGGGAGTCTGTCTTTCCACCACCAGTTTAGGTTGAAGAGGTAAATTGATTTCTCTGTCACTGTCAGAGTAGTAACTCTGAAGATTAGTGGTTGATGTAATGGTGAGGAAGTTTTACAAACTTTGTCTTGAAAGTATATTTTTTTCTGAATCCTTCCCAAGGAGCCTTCTGACTGGAGACTGAAGAGGATGAGTGTTCAGACTCTGTCCACTCTCCAGAATCTGACATTGAAGGCTCTGCTGAGAGATGAGGCTTTGGCCTTGTCCTGTCTGGAGGAGGTGCCTTTTCTGCTCTTCCCAGCACTGTTCCAGAGGGCCTTTGCTGGCAGACTTAAGAAGCTCATGAAGGCAATCATGGCAGCCTGGACTTTTCCCTGTCTCCCTGTGGGGGCTTTGATGAAGTCACCTAACTTGGAGACCTTGCAGGCTGTGCTAGATGGAATAGACATGCAACTGACAAGAGAATCTCACCCCAGGTGCGTAATAATCAAGTCGTCTATAAGGGATCATTTGGGTACACAGTAGAGATTGTGGGTTCAGGGAGAATGGCTTCTGATGGGATCATCAGACAGTGGTGCAGGAACCTTGAAGCTATTGTCTTCTTGGACTAAGGACAGTTGTAACTGACAGTTGTCAGTGGATTACAGCTTACTCTAAGTAGCCTGTAGAATGAGCTTATTCCTGGTTTTCCCACAACCACTATTAATGGGACTAAGGAGAAATAAAGAGTACCTTAGTGGAAGGAAAGTGGTCAGGTCTACACATGCAGCTCAGGGAAAGATTCTGTAGCATGCTTGTGTGCACATTGCACTCTGTTTCAAGAAATTATACCTTACCAAAGTTGGGGAGACTTGAGTTTAGAGTCAGGTAGTCAAAGCTGACTGTGGGTAGTCATGTCTGCTGACATTTGACATGTTTCACTCCCGACAGGGGAAAACTTCAGGTTCTGGACCTGAGGAATGTGCACCATGCCTTCTGGGACATATGGGCTGGTGCAGAGGATGGTAGCTGTTCTTCAGAGCCCTTGGATGAGAAGCCTACAGTAGTGAAGGTCCTTCGCAGATATGCAAGGAGGAGGCAGCTGAAGGTGGTAGCAGACCTGTGCCTCAGGCCCCGCCGTGATGAAACACAAGCATACTTCTTGAAGTGGGCCCAGCAGAGAAAGGACTCCCTACATTTGTGCTGTATAAACATGAAGATCTGGGCTATGCCCGTGGACTTTGTCTTAGAGATTTTGAATGTCTTTCATCCAGAGCACATCGAGGAATTCGAACTGAACACTGAGTGAAATGTGTTCAATCTGGCCCGTTTTGCTCCCTGCTTATGGCAGATGAGAAATCTTCGCAAACTTCTCCTGGCACCCCTCTATAAGAATGTCTTCAAGATTGCCAATAGGACAGGAGACAGAAAAGATAAGTGTGTCAAGGAGTTCGTTTCTATCTTCTCCAAATTCAATTGTCTCCAGCATCTCTCCATGCAAGGTGTCCACTTTCTCACAGACCACATGAGTCAGGTCTTCAGGTAAGCAAGGATGGAGATCTGAGTTACCTAGCAGAGCATTTTTTCTTGTCCGTTTTAAGGATTATTCATGTACAATGCCTGACAGTCAGCCACCTGGAACAAATTTTAGGGACCTTTTAGAATATGGCCGTTATGTGTATTGATTCAAAGTCTCAAATAATTACTCCTGAAGCAAAAGACTGAAGGGAGGTAAGGAGTAGCACAGATCTGATCAGAAGAGACTGTAATTCTTCTTGGAGTCACAGCCAACAAAATGATCAGAAGCGCTGGCCAGTGGTGGCACATGCCTTTAATCTTAGCACTTGGGAGGCAGAGGCAGGTGGATTTCTGAGTTAGAGGCCAGCATGGTCTACAGAGTGAGTTCTAGGACAGCCCGGCTATACAGAGAAATCCTGTCTAGAGAAAAGGAACAAAATAATCAAACAACCAACCAAACAAAAATGATCAGAAGGGAACAGAGAGTTAAGGTTGTAGTTAGGAGCTGGGGGAGACCATCAAAGTGAGGAGGTTAGCTCTGTGCTAAGATCTGTGGGAACAGCCTAATATCTTCCCCTACTTTCCCATGGTTTTGAGCCCCAGTACTGTGGAGTACAAGGGATATGAGGGATTGTGTGGAACTGTAAGGGATAGCAAGAGTGACTGTTCAGAAACTTGGATGAAATGCAGCTTTGAATGAGCCCACATGTAATGTCCCTAGATCCTGTCAGGACTCTTTTGTCACAGAACTTCCTCTATGTGTCTTATGGGCTAAACTGGTTTTCTGTGTGGGACTGAAGCCAGCAGATTAAGTGTGGGTGACCTTGGGTCACCTGGTCCCTTCTACAACTGTATAAACTGCATTCCACGCTCTCCATCACCACTTGCCAGAACTAACCATCTGGTCTCACTTATTCCTAGGTGCTTGATGACACCCTTGGGGTCCCTCTCCATCACTCACTACCAAATTTCACAGTCAGACTTGGATTCCTTCTCTTGCTGTCAGAGTCTCTTTCAGCTAAAACATCTGGAGATGAAAGGCGTGGTCTTACAGGTTTTGGATGTGATGCCTCTGAGAGGTCTCTTAGAGAAAGTGGTAAAAACTCTTGAGACTCTGAATTTGCAGGGATGTAAGCTGAAGGACTCTCAGCTCAATGCACTCCTACCTTCCTTCATACAATGCTCTCAGCTCACCAAGGTCAACTTTTACAACAATGACTTCTCCATGCCCATTCTGAAGGACCTTTTACAGCAAACAGCCAACTGGAACAAGATGAATGTGGAACAGTACCCTGCCTCTCTGGAGTGCTATAATGAGTTGGGACATGTCTCTGTAGAAAGATTTGCCCAACTTTGTCAGGAACTCATGGATACACTAAGGGCAATAAGGCAGCCCAAGAGCCTCTCTTTTGCTACACGTATATGCCACAAATGTGGTGAGTGCTGTGTCTATGGCAAGAGAGCCAGACTTTGTTTTTGCTGGCGGTGAACATGGATTCAGAACTTCTGCATGTGAATAAATGACAGTCTTGAGACACATCTCTCATCTGGGGTGCTCAGAGACTGACTTCAGGCAATGTACAGATACTTGGAAAGGAAAGGATGTGCAATAATTGGGATCTTGGAGGCTAAGCTTGACATGGGGAGCAGACTTGTGGACTGACAAAGGCAACTTGGATGTTTTGAATTGACTCTGCCAGGACAGATTAACTAGATCCTTTGTCATGGACTTGTAAACTTTTTGTTCTTCACTGTAATATATAATTGAATAAATAGAACATGGGTGCTTTTTTAGATGTTATTCCTGATGTCTGAGTAGAATAAAATATCTAACTTTAAGCATTTTGAGCAAATGTCCTCTGGAGAGAGTCAAAATGAACACATGGATGCTAGCATGTCATGATTCAAAATCTGGGATAGGTGGATAAAGTTATCAGCTAAGGTGGTTCACATATGGATATCTAGGTTGGCCGGTGGTAAAAAAAAATTCATAAACCCAATCTCTGTGTCTCTCACACTCCTTTTTCCTTCCTTCCCCTCACCCTGTCTCCCTGTCTGCCTGTCAACTTCACAGGCCTTGTTGCTTGGAACCTATGAACCTGCTGGAAGTTTGCTCACAGAAAATTCCTTTCATGCTCTTCAGAAAAATAAACAAATCAACAAACAAAAGCTCATGAGCCCAAAAAGGCAATGAGCCATGTTTAATAGTACATGTTGCTTTAGAAGAGGGCAGATTTTGATTTCAGAACTATCATCAGATGCCTACAGCAGTAACTCAGGCTTCAAGTGTTAATCTCATTTCTTCAGACATCTGTGGATCCTAGCATTTACAAGCACCATATGTACAATAAATCTGCATATACACAAAATTGAGAACATCTTAGAGAAAGTCACACCATTTCACACAGGTTTCAGAAAATGAAGTAATTGATTAAAATGATATTGGTCAGTAGCAGTTCCCAGAGTTTTGTGTGCCTCCAATGGTATTCCCCTCTACCATAGTGTGAAGAGAATGTGTGAAGTTTCAGGTGTTTTCATTGAGCTTAATTGGGGACCAGTAGCCCAGTTTGTTCTGTTCTCTGGTTTGAAGCCTGCACCTTAGAAGGGTGAAAGAATACTAGGAGTTTGTCCTAGAACAATATCTGTCTATTTGCCTGCCAGTCCTTTTCAAGACAGTGGTTGGGACCCTTAGTATTGCTCAACAGTTCTATATGGTGAGTTTCTCTCTAAAGAATCTACAATACACAAATACATTAACGTGCACATACACACACCAAACAAATGAATAAAAAAAATTGAGAATGAAAATTTCAAGGTAATTCCAAATATTTTCAGTATGTGAAATAAACTTTTGATTCATTGTTATTCTATACCTCCAAGTACTTGGCCTATAGCAATTCCTGATACCCTTAGTTTACCCATGGTGGAAAGAGAAAGACCAGTAACTAGACTTGAGCTATGGTGGTATTTAGTCACTGAGATGAAAGATGAAGTTTGAAAATTTCAAATTATTTTCACAATATGTGAGATGGAGCCCCAAGACATCATCCATGCCAAGCAAGCATAGAACCACTGAGGTACATCTCAGGTTGATTTTGATCAACTCATCCAGTTGTTCATTTCTGTAAGATGCTTTACTTCCAGAGGGTCTTACTTTGTAGCCTATCCTGGCTGATAATTTTGTCTACCTAAGAGGATTTGCAATCCCTCAGAAATATTTTTCTGGGGCCATTGATTCTTCAGATCATGTTTGGTCAAATTTACAAATCTCCTGCCTCATCTTCTCATACCAATAAACATCATTTAAAAACAACGCCTCAAATGTCTTTATATGAGGAAAGAAAAATATTTGGTGTCATCTTGGGCCATGTGCCTATCTTAGAGACAGCCTGTAGACATGGGATTGGTGCTTGCCCATTTGGTAAAGGTGTGGACACATGGAACCAGGTTAGTAGAGCACTCAGTGTCTGAGAGACCAGACAGTGACTTCATCCAGGGAATCAGTCTCTCTACTAGCTTCTTTGGGCTCTTTGTTGCTGTTGACACAGGCTGTCATGTATGAGCTGCCTCTGCAGTAAGACAGCTGTGTACTCCTGATACTCCTCCCTCTTCTTTCCATGTGAAGGCAAGAGGGCAATATATCAAGCCCAGTCTCCAGCAAGGTTTTCAATGGCCTTTGAATTTAGACCTCTCATTTCAATCAGTAACTTGCAGTATCAAAGGTGCGTTGTACTCTCCAATTTCTCCTTAAAAGAATGCAGTTCCATGTCAGGCGTGGTGGCACATGCCTTTAATCTCAGCACTCGGGAGGCAGAGGCAGGCAGATTTCTGAGTTCGAGGCCAGTCTGGTCTACAAAGTAAGTTCCAAAACAGCTAGGGCTATGCAGAGAAACCCTGTCTCGAAAAACAAAACAAAAACAAAAACAAACAAACAAACAATCAAACAAACAAAAAGAATGCAGTTCCACAGAAACTGATCTCACTGCTGGTTTGGTGGTCCACAGTTCCAGTCTCAGGATTCAGGGGTGGTAGCATCAGGGTAAATATTCAAGCTAGCCTTAGCTTCATAATTGGCTGCAGGCTAGGTTAGTCTACGTCAGACTGACTCAAAAATAAAGAAATATGTATGGAAAGTAGATTAGGACATATCATTTCTAAGATATTGACCCAGAGCACCCAGGCTCTGTGTGGGTGGGGAAGCACCCTTACAGAGGCAGGAGGAGGGGTAATGGGAAAGGAGGGTCCCAAAGGGGAGACCTGGAAAGGAAAAAAAAAAACTTTTGAAATGTGTCTTAGTCAGGGTTTCTATTCCTGCACAAACATCATGACCAAGAAGCAAGATGGGGAGGAAAGGGTTTATTTGGCTTACACTTCCATACTGCTGTTCATCACCAAGGAAGCCAGGACTGGAACTCAAGCAGGTCAGGAAGCAGGAGCTGATGCAGAGGCCATGGAGGGATGTTCTTTACTGGCTTCCTTGGTGATGAACAGCAGTATGGAAGTGTAAGCCAAATAAACCCTTTCCTCACCATCTGCTTCTTGGTCATGATGTTTGTGCAGGAATAGAAACCCTGACTAAGACAAATTGGTACCAGGAGTGGGGTATTCCTGTGACAACCTGACCATGTTTTGGGGAGGACTGTGGAAGGACTTTGGAACTTTGGGCTTGAAGATTCATCCGTTGTTAAATCTCTGTCGGATGTTGTGTAGGAGCTTGGAAGATAATGTTGAGAACACTGCAGAAGATGGAGGTCTGGTTTGTGAAATTTCAGAGGGAAAATTAAAGACTCTTTTCAGGGCCATTGCTGTTTTGATTGTGAAGATTCTGTAGTTCTGGTTAGCTGGGGCTGAAGAATCAGCTGTGATTAACAAGATACCAGAACTACCAAAGCAAAAACTTTGCATTACTGGGACTATTGATGCTGGTTAGCTGGAGCTAAGAAATTAGCGGTGATTAAGAAGAGACCAGCATCATTGAGGTGACATCTTCTGGGAAGTGTTTTCTGAAAGCACAAAGAGGCTGTGTTCCAGAGATGGCCAAGGTTGTACTCCTGCTGCAGTGGGTCTTGGTAATATGTAAGTGTCACACAGGTGGTACTGGTTTTGAAGGCATGAAGGGGTCACGCAAAGCAGCTGAGGTTTGGCACTGTGAGAGGCCATGGAAGGCCATTGGTGAAGGTGCAGCCTCAGTTGCAATTGACGGCCCAGGACTGAAGGGGTCATGCAGCCTTTTGGAGATGCCAGTACCATGAGATGACCACCAAGAGCAGCAGCAGCAGTGGAGTACAGGCATCTGGAGCCTAGAGGACTACGCGTGTGCTACAAGGGGCATGGCTGGAGAAGTGACCCAAGCCCTTGGAGGAGCCCAGAAGATCGTGAGTTGGATCCCAGACATTGGACGGTTGGAGATTGATTTTTGCTTTGATTGTGACTGTGCCCTGTTATTTTCCCTCTTGAAGGAAGAAACTGTTTTAGTGGAGCCCACAGTTAAGAGACTTTTAATTGTAAAAAAAGAGTTTGGATTTTAAAAGAGATGGATATTTTAAAGAGATTGAAAATTTAGGAATATGTAAAGACTGTGGGACTTTTAAAGTTATTTAGATCTTGGGGATGAATAAGAATGTAAGGGTTGAGGCTTACTAGTGATGTGTTTGTGTGTCAAGTTGACAAGGGATCAATTGTACTGGCTAGTTTTGTGTCAACTTGACACAGCTGTAGTTACCACAGAGAAAGGAGCTTCAGTTGAGGAAATGCCTCCATGAGATACAACTGTAAGGCATTTTCTCAATTAGTGATCAAGGGGGAAGGGCCCCTTGTAGGTGGGACCATCTCTGGGCTGGCTGTCTTGGATTCTATAAGAGAGCAAGCTGAGCAAGCCAGAGGAGGCAAGCTAGTAAGGAACATCCCTCCATGGCCTCTGCATCAGCTCCTGCTTCCTGACCTGCCTGAGTTCCAGTCCTGACTTCCTTGGTGATGAACAGCAGCATGGAAGTGTAAGCCAAATAAACCTTTTCCTCCCCAACTTGCTTCTTGGTCCTGATGTTTGTGCAGGAATAGAAACCCTGACTAAGACAAAATGTAAACAAATAAAATATCCAAGAATAAAAAAAGAAACAAAATGCATGATATGAAGAGTCAACAAAACCAAGAGCTGACTGAGAAAAATCAATAAAATGGATAAACCCTTAGCCAAACTAACTAAAGGCTATAGAGAAAGAATCCAAATGAACAAAATAAGAAATGAAAAGGGAGACTTAGCTACAGAAACTGAGGACATCCAAAAATCATCATCATATCTTACTACAAAAGAATTGTACTCTTAAAGTACAGAAACATTGACAAGATCGAGGATGAAATTCCTTTTATGATATCTCTATGAAGAGAGAACACTAGAGACATTTGTCTCAGTCCCATCAGAAAAGCTTCAATCTTACACTAATACAATGTTTATATAAGCTACTCCCTTAAAGAACCAAAGTAAATTGAACTGAAGAACAAGAGACTGTTCCCCATAAGTTAGGAATGGCATTATCAGAAATGCTGTGGACAGTTTTCCTATCAGCTACAAATGCTTCCATAGTTATTTATAATTAAAGTGAAAATAGTTGTTTGGAAGAAAAAATATAAGTAAATATTTTTTTTTATTTTATTATTGACATTTAACAAACAAAAAAAAAAGAAAAAAGAAAAAAAGAAAAAAATACCTTGTTTGCTTACACATTGCTGATCTATAACAAGCTGCTTAGTTACAAATGTAATTAGGTTCTTGGGAATAATAATTTTATTCATAATACTTAAAATATTGGCTCATGTGAAGGTATTCGGAAACATATTTTCTCTTAGTATACTCATTGTAAACTTTCATTTAAACCATAGACTATAAGTACACTGTTATTTTTGTACTGCTTGGAAGATATAGCTGGGATATATAGGCTGTGGTAGAAAAAGAGTGTTGGAGCTTTGCTCCACCCATCAAATGTGTATGTATGTATATGTTTAAAGTTGAAGGTTTTGAAGCTTACTTCATCCACCGTGTGTGTTCGTGTGTGTGTGTGTGTGTGTGTGTGTGTGTGTGTGTGTGTGTGTATGTGTGTGTGTATGTGTGTGTGTATGTGTGTGTGTTTGTGTGTGTGTTAGAGAGAGAGAGAGAGAGAGAGAGAAAATATATATGTAAATTATGTGTGTGTGTGTTAAAGAGAGAGAGAGAGAAAGAGAGAGAGAGAGAGAGAGAGAGAGAGAAATTATGTATGATCCATCAACACTTCTGGCCAGTCCCACTGAGTATTTTGCTGGCAACAGATTGCTTCTTGCCAACCCCGTAGAATCAACCTTTGCTCCTTCAGAGAAAAGTCAGCTGGGTGATCAGCTACCAACTCTATGCACAGCCTCAGTTTGCCCTGGATGTCAAAGCTGGCCTTTGAAAAATGAAGATGTCAACATTTTACTTCAGGATTGCAAGCAACCTTTTCTTTCCTAGGCTCAATCCAAGAAGTATGTGCATCACTCATTTGGAAGTTTTCCAAAACAGAAGTCAGCAGTTATCACCTTCACAGCGGGATTTGGTACAGCTTCCAGCTCAGGCTCTTCTACCTACTTCTGGATCTTGGTCTCTCCTGAGCAGGAAGCACCAGCAATTCCAGCCCATACATCCCAAACATCATGATGCTCATTCTGCATATCGGGTACTCAAAGTTTCCACCTCCTATGGGTAACAGGTGAAGTGTCAGTGGAAAAGAGATGACTTTCCATGGAGTCAGCTCTTCCTTTCTCCTATCTGGTCTAGGCAGTGTTGGTTTTTCTCCTAGTGCTGAGTATCCACTAACAACCTAATGTTGTTAATGACTTTTTCTGAGCTGCCTCCATAGCCCTGTGAGTTTACTCCATTCTGTTACTCTTTAACTGGTACTACTACTACCTGTGGGAGAGTCAAGGGAAGGCTCTTTCCCTGTACCTACATCTTTACTATTAGTCCACTCTACACTGAACAGTATTTTCTCATCAGAGAACAACATCAGTCAAGGCATCTGTAATCTTACTAGTGAAACTTCCAATATACCTCTGTTCCCATCCTGCAAGATCCAGTGGATTACTTCCCCAAAAACCAGTGTCCCCCACTTGATATTACATGGGCCATGCTTACCTGAGTTGAAATTCATGTGTAAATAGGACATATAATCCACCCAGCAAAGCCTGAAATATTGCCTTCTGGAGCCTGTATATCAAGGCACCACAGGAAAGTAGATGGAAGGCCATGCTGACACCATAGCCTTCACAACCTTAGTGAATCTATCAGTGAAAGCCTCCTCGAACAGTGCTGGGAGAAGATCAATGAGCAATTTCTCCAGAGACAACCAAGGTCTCATACTTCAGTGCCTTCTTCCTTATCAGCTCCAGGAATTGGGGTGGGCCATGAACTGCCATCCTGATTGGTTCTGGGAAAAATTCCAAGATAGAACAAACAAGTAAACTTTAACTCACACAAACACAAATCAGTGTCCAACAAGTATCACTAAAGGCTTACAATCTGATAAAGTTACTAAACATATTCTTTCAGTCTTCCTGTCTCTGGCCTCTAATCTCGGACCAGGGTAGTTGGGTGGGTGAAGTGCCAGAAGGTAAGTAGTTCCAGATCAGCCATGCAGTGGAGAACACCTAAATAAAGCCAAACATTTAAAAACAAAACCAAACAAACAAAAAGAGTGCTCCACACATTGAAGTATATGCCTTTCATTCCAGCCCTCAGGATGCAAAGATATGGAGATTTTGCTTTCTAGCCTGTTCCACATAATAAGTTACAGGCTACTTAGAACCATGAGTAAGAGTATTTAAATCACACATGCAAACTCACACACAACCACACACCCATACACATACACCACACATTTTTTGGGATTCTATTGCTGTGGTGAAAAGTCATAGCCAAAGGCAAGCTGAGGGTAAAAGGGTTTATTTGGCTCACCCTTCTACACTGTAGTCCATCATCAAAGCAAGCAAGGACAGAAAAACATGACAGGAACCTAGAAGCAAGAGCTGATGCAGAGGAAATGGAATGGTGCAACTTCTTGCCTTGTTCTCTGTAGTTTGCTTTCTTTTAGGACCACCAGACCAGGAATAGCACCACCATAAGTCAGCTGGACATCCCCATCAAGCACTAAGAAAATTCTCCATTGACCTGCTCAAAGCCCATACCTATGAAGCCATTTTCTGAACAGTTGTTCCTTCCTCTCAGATTACTCTAACATGTGTCAGTTGACATAAAACTATCCAGCACATCTTTCCCCTGTCAGCTTAACACATAAACGCTTTTTGAGACATAACCCTTCCCTTTTGGGTGGCGGGTGTTGATCACCAAGATCTCGGGTTAATAAATATCACAAATATAAAACATGAATAATTAAACCTTCACAGCCTTTACAAATTCAATCACATCGAAAGTGCAGTCTCTGAAAAAAAAATCCAGTCTCCTCCAAGTCACCTGCCTGCCAGATCCACCTGCGGCACCTAGATGTACCCTGTCCACTGAGCTCCATTTTCCAGTCCATCGCTCTGCCTGCATTTCTGCAGGTCTCTCAGCATCTAGAATGTTCTAGTCAGTCTCTGCCCAAGGTCTCTTGCCTGCCAGGTTTCCTTAGGCCACACACAGCAGAGCAAATTTCACCTTGTACCCTGCACTCCACCTGCTTGCTCACAAATCTGCCCTGCTTTTCAGGAGGCTTGCTGGCACCAGAGACAACCCAAGAGCTAAAGGTCAGCATAAGAACACAATCAACAACAGCCAAGGCAATATGGCAACTCCAAATCCCAGATATTCTACTACAGTAAGCTCTGGATAACGTAATGTAGCTGAAGCAGAACAAAATGATCTTATACTCAATTTTTTGAAGATGATAGACACCTTTAAAGAGAAAATGAATAAATCCGTTAACCAAACACAAGAAATATAATCAAACAGGTGAAGGAAACACATAAAACAGTTCAAGACATGAAAATAGAAGAGAAACCACTGAAGAAAATACAAACAGAGGCAATCTTAGGGATTACAAACCTAGGTAAGAGAAGAGACACCACATACACAAGCATCTTTAACATAATACAAGACATAGAAAAGAAAATTTCAGGTGTCAAAGATAAAATAGAAGTATTTGATACATCAGTCAAAGAAAATGTTAAATCGAAGGAGGTTCTGATGCACAACATCCAGGAAATTTGGAACACTATAAAAAGACCAAACCTAAGAACAATAGAAATAGAAGAAGAAGATTCTTAGCTCCAAAGATACAGAAAATAATTTCAACAAAATAATAAAAGAAAAATTTCCTAACCTAATGGTAGAGTTGCTTATAAACATACAAAAAGCTTAAACAACACCAAATAGATTGGACCAAAAAAATCCTCCTGCCACATAATAATTAAGACACTAAATGTAACAAACAAAAATTATATCAAAAGCTGCAAGGGGAAAAGGCCAAGTAATATATAAAGGGATACTTATTAGAATTACACCCAACTTCTCAAAAGAGAGTTTAAAATCCAGAAGGTCCTGGTGCAGACTCTAAGGGACCACAGATAGATGGCCCAGACTACTATACCCAGGTAAAACTTTACATCACTATATATGGAGAAAACAAGATTGTCCATGACAAAACAAATTTAAACCATGTCCATCACCAAATACAGCCCCATAGGAGATACTAGAAGGAAAACTCCACTCAAGTAAGTTAACTCCACACAACAAATGAAATAATCCCATACTAGCAAACCCAAACTGGAAACACACACACACACACACAAACACACACACACACACACACACACACACACACACACACACACACACACACACACGCACGCACACAGACTCATAACCAACATCAAAACAGGAATCATCACTTATTGCTCATCAATATCTCTCAACATCAATGGGCTCAATTTTCCAGTCCAAAGACACAGACTAACAGAATGGATGTGAAAACAAGACCCTGAATTTGCTTCATAAAAGAAACAGAATTCAACAACAAAGATAGACATTACCTTAAAGTAAAGGGCAGGAAAAAGATTTTCTAAGCAAAAAGACCAAGAAGCAAGTCAGTGTAGCCATCATAATATATTTTGACTTTCAATGTACATTATGGAAGGACACTTCATATTCAAAAAATATAAAAATCCACTATAAGAATGTCTCAATTATGAATAGTTCCACAAATGCCAGGGAACACATATTTGTAAAAGATTACTAATGCTTAAATCACACTTCCAATATCATACATTGGTAGTGGGAGACTTCAACACCTTGCTTTAACCAAAAGACAGATTATCGAGGCAGAACCTAAGCAAAAAAATCAGAAATAATGAAACAAGCAGAAGTTATGAATCAAAGGGACTTAACAGATACCTTTAGAACATTTCACCCAAACAAGAAAGAATATACCTTCTCAGCACCCCATGGAACCTTCTCCAAAAGTGGCCATGTAGTTGCTTACCAAGAAAACCTTAAGAGATACATGAAAACTGAAATAATTACCTGTATCTTAACAGACCAAAATGGATCAAACTGGATTTCAACAGCAGTATAAACAACAGAAAGCCAACAAATTCCTGGAAACTAACAACCCTCTACTCAATGATTACTCAATGGGTCAGAGAAGAAATATATTAAAGACATTGTAAAATTCAATGAAGATGAAGGCAGAACATACCGAAACCTAAAGGATACAATGAAAGCAGTGTTAAGAGGCAAATTCATAGCACTAAGTTCCAATTGAGTACTACTCAGCTATTAACAAAATGGATTTATGAAATTCTTGGACAAATGGAATTATCTGGAGGATATCATCCTTAGTGAGATAACCCAATCACAAAAGAAGTCATTAGATATGCACTCACTTATAAATGGATATTAGCCTAGAAACATAGAACAGCCAAGATTCAATTTGCAAAACACAAGAAAATCAAGAAGAATGAAGAACAATTTGTGGATAATTCATTCCTCCTTAGAATAGGGAACAAAATATCCATGAAAGGAGTAACAGAGATAAAGTTTGGAGCTAAGATGAAAGAATGGACTATCCAGAGACTACCCCGCCTGGGGATCCATCCCATAGTCAGCCACCAAGCCCAGACACTATTGCATATGTCAGAAAGATTTTGCTGAAGGGACCCTGTTATAGCTGTCTCATATGAGTGCCTGGCAAATACAGAAGTGGATGCTCACATTCATCTATAATATCAAACACAGGGTCCCCAATGGAGAAGCTAGAGAAAGCATCCAAGAAGCTGAAGGGGTCTGCAACCCTATAGGTGGGAACAACAATATGAACTAACCAGTACCCCCAGAGCTCATACCTCTAGCTGCATATGTAGCAGAAGATAGCCTAGTCGGCCATCACTGGGAAGAGAGGCCCCTTGGTATTGCAAACTTTATATACCCCAGTACAGGGAAATGCCAGGGCCAAGAAGCAGGAGTGGGTGGGTAGGGGAGCAGGGTGGGGGGAACTTTCGGGGTAGCATTTCAAATGTATATAAAGAAAATATCTAATTTAAAAATAAGATACAATTTGCAAAACACATGAAACTGAAGAAGAACGAAGACCAAAATGTGGACACTTTGCCCCTTCTTAGAAATGGAAACAATCACCCATGGAAGGAGTTACAGAGACAAAGTTTGGAGCTGAGACAAAAGGATAGACCATCTAGAGACTGCAATATCCAGGGATCCATCCCATAATTAGCCTCCAAACGGTGACACCATCGCATACACTAGTAAGCATTTGCTGCAAGGACCCTGATATAGCTGTCTCTTGTGAGACTAGGCTGGGGCCTAGCAAACACATAAGTGGATGCTCACAGTCAGCTATTGGATGGAGCACAGGGCCCCCAATGGAGGAGCTAGAGAAAGTATCCAAGGAGCTAAAGAGATCTGCAACCCTGTAGGTGCAACAACATTATGAACTAACCAGTACCCAGGAGCTCTTGACTCTAGCTGCATGTGTATCAAAGGATGGCCTAGTGGGCCATCACTGGAAAGAGCCCCATTGGACATGCAAACTTTATATGCTCCAGTACAGGGGAATGCCAGGGCCAAAAAATGGGAATGGGTGGGTAGGGAAGTTGGAGGGAGGGTATGGGGGACTTTTGGGATAGTATTGGAAATGTAATTGAGGAAAATACGTAATAAAAAAATATTAAAAAAAAAAAAGAAAAAGAAAAAAAAAGAATTAGCAAGGTACTTGCTGCTGGGTTAAACTTTTGTTGGTCTGCTCCCGAGTAGACTCCATATCCTGGTCCATCCTAGAGCAACCACTGCATTCAGAGTCTTGGAGCTGCTGCTGGGAGCCTGGTAGACTTGGAACCCATCAACCACCCCCCACCCCCATCCCCGAATACTGCTCTCCTTTCTTCCATCCATTCCACCCCTTCTACCTGATCCTTCCTGCTGTGGCAGACTTCTAGTTGGTCTGCTCTGTGAAGACTCCATATCCCAATCTATCCTAGAGGACCTGCTGCACTCAGAGCAGTTGTTCTACCAGTATCTGACAAATACAGATGTGGATACTCACAGTCTACCATTGGCTGAGCACAGGATCCCCAATGAATGACCTACAGAAAGGACCCAAGGAGCTGACAGGTTTTGCAGCACCATAGGAGGAACAACATTATGAACTAACCATTATCCCCAGAGTTCCCAGGAACTAAACCACCAACTAAAGACTACACATCATGGGACTCATGGCTCCTATGCTCATAGATTGATAGAATTAACATAGTAAAAATGGCCATTCTGCCAAAGGCAATCTATAGATTCAATGTAATCCCCATCAAAATCCCAACACAATTCTTCAAAGACATAGAAAGAGCAATTCTCAAATTTGTCTGGAAAGGAAAAAATCCCAGAATAGTGAAAACAATTCTTAACAGTAGAAGAGCAGCTGGGGGAATCACCATCCCTGACATGAAGCTTTACTACAAAGCAATGGTGATAAAAACTGCACAGTATTGGTAGAGAGACAGACATGTTGAACAATAGAATAGAATTGAAGACCCAGAAATAAAAGCTCACACTTATGGTCATTTGGTCTTTGACAAAAACACCAAAAATATACAATGGAATAAAGAAAGCATCTTCAATAAATGATGCTGGTCTAACTGGCTGTTTGTTTGTAGAAGAATGAAAATAGACCCACATTTGTCACCTTGAACAAAGCTCAAGTCCAAGTGGATTAAGGATCTCAACATAAATCAAGACACACTGAATCTAGTAGAAGAGAAAGTGAAAAAGAGTCTTCAAGGATAGCTAAAAGCAGTCCATGTGGGGGAATCTCAGGGACAAGCAGAGACCTGGGGTGGGTCAAGCTCCTGGGAGGATATGGGAGTTACCCTGGGTGAGACTCAAGGAGCTAGGAATAAGGAGACTGAAATGGCCACTTCCTGTAGCCAGGCAGGATTTCCAGTGGAAGGAGGGGGACAACAACCTACCCACAAAACCTTCCATCCAAAAATGTCCCTGCCTACAAGATATACAGGGATAAAGATGGAGCTGAGATTGAAGGAATAACCAACCAATGAGTGCACAAACTTGAGACCTACCTCATAGAGGAGAGCCAAACCCTGACACTCTTGATGATACTTGGTTGCACTTCAGGACAGAAGCCTAGCATAAACATCATGTGAGGATTCATACAGCAAGTGATGGCAACAGATGGACATGCACAGCCAAATATTAGGCAGAATTCAGGGAATCTTTTGATATAGTCAGAGGAAGGATTGAGGGAGCCAGATGGGTCAAGTATACCAGAAGGAGACCTAGAGAGCCAAGTCACCTGGACCCTTTGGGCATTCATAGAGATTGAGCCACCAACCAAAAAGCATGCATGGTCCAGACCTAGGGCCCCTACAAATGTGGAGCAGATGTGAAGCTTGGTCTTAATGTGTGTCACCTAACAAGTAGATGGGGGGTTGTCTCTTATTGAACTTTGCTGCCTTCTATTGGAATCTATGGGAACCTAGTGGGGCTGCCTTGTTTGGCCACAGTAGGAGAGGATGTATTTGTTCCTGATGCAACTTGGTTTGCCAGGGTGGTGTGGTAGCTGATGGGGTTGCATAGTGAATACCTTTCCTTCTCTTGGGAGAATGGGAGGAGGAAATGATGAGAAAGGGTCGAAGGGTAGGCCTAGGAGGAAAGGGAAGGCAGGATGTGATCAAATGGTAAAGTGCATAAATGAATGAGTGAAAATAAACAGAAATGATAAATAGGGAGCTAGACATGTTTAACATTTAAACTTTGTCAACTGCAAACTGAATAGAAATGTGTTCTCCCTGAAATATGTTAGCAACCTATGTATTCATGAGCTACTTATAATTAAACTAAATAATGATTAAATATGCAAAAGTTTTGGTATATGATAAAGTTGTGAGGATTGGTGTGAAGCTTGGTTGCTATAGTTAGTATGTACTTATAACTGATAATTAGCATATGCAAATTATACACACACAATGTTGTTCAGTCAGACATCATCCTACAGATATAAATAGGTAGGGTTATATTTATTTTAGTTCCTTATCTCCCCCCTCTGCACATTGTTTCTTTCTCCTCTCTTATCAGTATATGCTTAAAGTTTATACTATAAAAATTGTTCAGGTTTTTTATTCTTTTGAATTTTATTTACTTATTTGTCACAGCTTTTATTCCATTCCTGAGCAGGGATAAGATGAAGTCAAGAGAGACCGGAAGGAAAGTGCTAAGGGATTCTAGCTCCATGTCAGGAGGAAGTTTTGTGGATTTTGATATTAGTTATTTAGATAAGTAGATAGAATGACATAGAATTTCTCCTCTGCAGTCTCAACCTACAGGGTGTGGAGATAACTCTTATGTATTATTACATCCTGTTAATGGGGTTCACAGATCCAGTGAATGGATAGAAAAACACTTTACAAAGTAAAACACATCCAGAGATTTCTTGGATTGACTTAGGACATTGGTATTACTTTGATATATCTACACAGTGATTATCTAAAAACAAACAAACAAACAAACAAACACACCATCAACATGCACAAGGTCACCAAATATTTGAAATGTAATTAATTAAATATAATGCCAAACTGGTAAGCTTTCCTGCAACATAGATACCTGCTTCCTTGTGAATCTGTATCTGTGAGTGCTTTTTTTCCCTTTTCAAACATAGGCCTGGAGAGATGATGGCTCAGTAAGTAAGAGTCTTGGTTGGTTGCTCTTTCAGACAACCTGAGTTCAATTCTAGACAATTACCTGGTAGCTGATAACCATCTATACAGGGTTCTGATGCCTTTTTCTGTCATGCCAGCTTACATAGTAATAGAACAGGAATAAACATAAAATGCATACAGAAATAAATGTTGTACATTGACAAATTCCTAATTTCCTCTACTCATCCATAGTTTAGGAGCTCAAACTCTGGAGCCCAAAGCACCCTACCCTATTGCTCTCCAGCTGAGCTCAATGGACACACCTGTAAGTTCACATGCTCTCTTCACAGAGCCACACAACTGTTGATGATCACCATCCAAGTTTTAATTAATTGGGCCATTTTCTTTATTACTTTGTGAAACTGAGTCCTTTTTTCTTTAAGAACTTCTTTGACTAGGTGTATAGCTACATGTATATTATGTGGGTTTGTGTATGTGAAAGGGGGCATTCACAGAGGCCAGAAAAGAGGGTCCTATCACCTGAAGCCTGAGTTCCATTGGACAGACACCTGATTATTAGCTCTGAAACAGAACTTTGCTCCTCTGCAAAAGCAGCGTGTGCTCTCCACCAATGAAGAGTCTCTCTCCATCTATGCCTTGTTTATTTTAAGAATACAAATGCACGTTAAATGTGGGGAAATCTCAGGTGAGTCCTAAGGAACAAGGTCAGGGAACTGTTGAGATAGGAAGACAGGTTGCAAGGGAAGACAGAAAGAAGGAGTGTAAGAGAGATTTGTTGTTTGGTCTTTCTTCTTCTTTACCTTAGGCCAGCCTAAATGTCCATATGGGTCCCACCTTAGCTGATAACTTTATCCATCTTCCAAAGATTGTGAAAGGCCTGGCATCAATGTGTACATTTTAACTTCACTCCAGAGGGCATTTGTAGCAGAGTCCTTAAATTTAGATACTTTATTCAATTCAGACAGTAACAATGATGTGTAAATGAAGAACTCATATTCTAAGTGTTCAATAAATGCAGAGTAACAAATTATTTTATTGATGGTTTACTATACAGAAAAGGGGTATAATGACTTGGCAGAGGGAGTCTTTTTTCTTTTGTTCTTTTTTTTATTACAACTGAAGAATTAAAGTACATTTGTTTTGTAAAGTACATGCTTTATGTAGTGGAGAGACCTGCATATTATGGGATACCTTTATATAAAATATTGGTGTGTCATAGAGTTTTGGAGTCCACTGGAATAAGGCTTTAGAGACATGTGGCATAATGGATGGATAAAGAGGTTCCAGTAGTCACTTCATTAAAGCATGATAAAAAGATCAAGATTACAAAGCCAGACTGGAAATCCTGTTTACTTTGCCCTATGTTGTCTTCTTTCCTTTAGGCATCTCGGTTGAGTCCAAGGTGCCTTGAAATCTGAATGTACTAGATATTAATTGTGATCCTTTTAATCTTCCTTCATAGGAGGTGTGACTATGTAGCTCAAATTGTTTAAATATTTTGTGCACATAACTGATCAGCCACCCAGGAGGGTTGTACATGTAACCCAGGCAAAGTACAAGGGAAATAAGTGTCAAGAAAAGTTTCATTTTATACATTTCCAATTTCTTTTTTTTTGTGTGTGTGTTCTTTCCACAACAATACTCTTTTTTTTTTAAAATTAGGTATTTTCCTCGTTTACATTTTCAATGCTATCCCAAAGGTCCCCCATACCCACCCCCCAATCCCCTACCCACCCATTCCCCCTTTTTGGCCCTGGCATTCCCTTGTACTGGGGCATATAAAGTTTGCAAGTCCAATGGACCTCTCTTTGCAGTGATGGCCGACTAGGCCATCTTTTGATACATATGCAGCTAAAGACAAGAGCTCCCGAGTACTGGTTAGTTCATATTGTTGTTCCAACTATAGGGTTGCAGTTCCCTTTAGCTCCTTGGGTAATTTCTCTAGCTCCTCCATTGGAGGCCGTGTCACCCATCCAATAGCTGACTGTGATCATCCACTACTGTGTTTGCTAGGCCCCGGCATAGTCTCACAAGAGAGCTATATCTGGGTCCTTTCAGCAAAATCTTGCTAGTGTATGCAATGGTGTCAGCATTTGGAAGCTGATTATGGGATGGATCCCTGCATAAGGCAATCACTAGATGGTCCATCCTTTCCTCACAGCTCCAAATTTTGTCTCTGTAACTCCTTCCATGGGTGTTTTGTTCCCATTTCTAAGAAAGGGTAAAGGGTCCACATTTTGGTCTTCGTTCTTCTTGAATTTCATGTGTTTGGCAAGTTGTATCTTATATCTTGGGTATCCTAAGTTTCTGGGCTAATATCCACTTATCAGTGAGTACATATTGTGCGAGTTCCTTTGTGATTGGGTTACTTCACTCAGGATGATACCGTCCAGGTCCATCCATTTGCCTAGGAATTTCATAAATTCATTTTTTAATAGCTGAGTAGTATTCCATTGTGTAAATGTACCACATTTTCTGTATCCATTCATCTGTTGAGGGGCATCTGGGTTCTTTCCAGCTTCTGGCTATTATAAACAAGGCTGCTATGAACATAGTGGAGCATGTGTTCTTCTTACCAGTTGGGACATTTTCTGGATATATGTCCAGGAGAGGTATTGTGGGATTCTCCTGTAGTACTATGTCCAATTTTCTGAGGAATGGTCAGACTGATTTCCAGAGTAGATGTACAAGCTTGCAATCCCACCAAAAATAGAGGAGTATTCCCCTTTCTCCACATCCTCGCCAGCATCTGCTGTCACCTGAGTTTTTGATCTTAGCCATTCTGACTGGAGTGAAGTGGAATCTCAGTGTTGTTTTGATCTGTATTTCCCTGATGATTAAGGATGTTGAACATTTTTTCAGGTGCTTCTCTGCCATTCGATATTCCTCAGGTGAGAATTCTTTGTTCAGCTCTGAGCCCCATTTTTCATGGGGTTATTTGACCTTCTGGAGTTCTTTATATATATTGGATATTAGTCCCCTATCCGATTTGGGATAGGTAAAGATCCTTTCCCAATCTGTTGGTGGCCTTTTTGTCTTATTGATGTTGTCTTTTGATTTGCAGAAGCTTTGCAATTTTATGAGGTCCCATTTATCGATTCTTGATCTTACAGCACAAGCCATTGTTGTTCTATTCAGGAATTTTTCCCCTGTACCCATATCTTCGAGGCTTTTCCCTACTTTCTCCTCTATAAGTTTCAGTGTGTCCGGTTTTATGTGGAGTTCCTTAATCCACTTAGATTTGACCTTAGTACAAGGAGATAGAAACGGATCAATTTGCATTCTTCTACATGATAACTGCCAGTTGTGCCAGTACCATTTGTTGAAAAGGCTGTCTTTTTTCCACTGGATGGTTTTAGCTCCCTTGACAAAGATCAAGTGACCATAGGTGTGTGGATTCATCTCTGGGTCTTCAATTCTGTTCCATTGGTCTACTTGTCTGTCACTACATTTCCAATTTCAAACAGACTTTTTCTTCCCATGAAATACCAGTGTTTTCCATTCCTGGGCCCATCTAACCTTTCTGACTCTGAACCAGATAGTGAGGTTGGTAACAGTCAAAGACCACACAGAGAGAACATCCAGGTTTATAAGTATAGAACTAAGCATCTAGTTAGTTTGTCTGGGGAGAAGCCAGGTATCAATGCCAAACTGTGTTTCTGACTCCAATTGGCCCCTGTTCCCTCCACCCTTCCAACTGTTCCTCCATGTCAAGCTCAGTCTCCAAGACACCAGTCACTGTACATCCTTATGTTTCCAACCATCTGAGCAGTATCAGAAACCATGGGCTCCTAGGTCCCCAGATGAAAGATGTATATCAAGCCTATTGTTTATTCAAATCCAGAACTCATATTTCCCAATTTGCTGCCAACAACAACAACAACGTCTGAACACCTGGTGTTAGACACAGCACTCACCACATGTATGGCATATATCTGTAACAAATGAACTCTTCTTGGGCTGCCTTTTTGCCCTGAGTGTATCTATGGGCTCCTGAGCCAATACATCATAGCACTCCAGAGGGGCAGTGTATTGTTTCACATTCATCTTGGTCCAGTTGGCTGTTGATGCGAAAGGTCCTTCAGGATGGGTGTACTGGCTAGTTTTGTGTCAACTTGACACAGCTGGAGTTATCACAGAGAAAGGAGCTACAGTTGAGGAAATGCCTCCATGAGATCCAACTGTAAGGCATTTTCTCAATTAGTGATCAAGGGGGAAAGGCCCCTTGTGGGTGGGACCATCTCAGGGCTGGTAGTCTTGGTTCTATAAGAAAGCAGGCTGAGCAAGCCAGGTGAGGCAAGCCAGTAAAGAACATCCCTCCATGGCCTCTGCATCAGCTCCTGCTCCCTGACCTGTTTGAGTTCCAGTCCTGACTTCCTTTGGTGATGAACAGCAGCATGGAAGTGTAAGCCGAATAAACCCTTTCCTCCCCAACTTGTTTCTTGGTCATGATGTTTGTGCAGGAATAGAAACCCTGACTAAGACAATGGGCATGGAGAAATCACTGTTGTAGAAGTTGACATTGGAGATCTGAGTGCATTGTTTGAATCCAGGTAGGAGGGCATTGACCTGGGAGTCATTCACCCTACATCCTTGCAAATCCAGAGTCTCAAGAGTGCTTACCACTTTCATGAGGAGACACCTCAGAGCCATAAGATCAAAATCCAGTAAAACCACACCTCTCAATCCCAGATGTTTTAGCTGAAAGAGGATCTGACAGCAGGAGAAGGAATCCAGGTCTCTCTGTGAAATTAGGGAGTAACTAATGGAGAGGGTCTTCAAGGGTGTCACAAGGAACCTAGGGTTAAAGGAGACAGAGAGTTAGTTCAGTCAAATGGTCTTGTAGAGGTTTGGCAGGGATATACTGAGTAGAAAGAACCAGGTGCGTGCCCCAAGTTCAGTTTGACTAAATGATCAAGGACATCATTTATGATACTTTCTATTGGAACCTGTTCAGTCCATTCAACCCCACAATTCATCTCCTGTCCTCACTCTCAAGCTAAAAATCAATTCATTCCTTAAGCCCAGAAAGCACTCAGAAGAAATTTCCATCCCATGAAATTTTTGACAGGATCCCAATATTTGCTGTGTGTTCACTGAATCTGCATACTTTCATTCCCACTGCAGTCATGCTTGCTCTCATTTACAGCCCAAGCTCTACCTCCTATCCCATGCACTCAGTGCTACTTGGGCTCAAAATATTTCACTCATGGAAACTGGGTAAATATAGAAGGCTACTCTCATAGTTCAGACCATATAACCCATGTTCACAATGTGCCAATGAGTACCCTTACTCCTCACTACAGTCTCCCCTTTCTCTTCCCTTTCCATTTGATTCTGTGGGAATGATTTCAATTACAACTAATTTTTACTAGCTCTAACCTACTATTTACACCCAATCGCTTCTCTCCATCAGGAGTTCTCATCTGAGACACTGATTTACCTTGTAAAATTTCCCTTGTTTATCTCAGTGTACATAGAAACAAGACATAACTTTCTGATTCTTATTGGTCTCTAAATGTTTGTTCCTAGTGGCTGGCTGGCATCATGTACCACTAATCCTTATGATAAGACAGACAGACTTGCTCTGATAGCTGAACCAGCTCTCCATTATGGCCTACCGTAGGACCTGATTCATCTGGGATATGAAAAAATGGACGCAGAACATGAAAAGTTGCTGGAGACAGTTGAATAAGAAGAACTGAGAAGTAAACTTGTTGATACACTTGGCTTCTCTGACTCTTGTTCTATTGAAAATAGGAAAGGTGATACCAGGAAGGGATACCAGGAAGACTTTTCAAAGATTTCACAGCTGCCCAAAGTAGTGAACAAAATATGCCAACTCTAACAGGGTTCAATTCAACTCCAATTCAGTGATGTGCTCTGCATAAAAAATATTCAAGGGGGCGCAGAGTTGGCAGACAACCCCAAGGTCCCCAGAGGACTCTCTACAGTATCTTAGGACCCCCTGGTGAATGGAACACAAGTTCTGTTCCAATCTAATAGCGCTGGACCTGAGACAGCATTAATTAGGGAAACAGAAAATGCGGCCTGACCAGGGTCACAAGTTCCTTCCTTTTGGCGCCAGGACCTGGTCACCTTAGGCATGAAGTCAGCGGACACCCCCAAGGTCACTAGAGGACTCTCTACTTGATCTTAGGACTTCTGGTGAGTAGAACACAACTTCTGCCAGTAGGCAGGTTCAAACGCCAGATATCTGGGCACCTTCCCTATAAAAGGAGAGCTTGCCTGCAGAGAGTGCTCTGACTACTGAAACTCAGGAGAGAGCTAGTCTCCCAGGTCTGCTGATGAGGGCTAACAGAATCACGACATCAACAAGCTCTAACCAGAGACAACTATAACAAATATGTCCAGAGAATACCAGATGAAGAAAGGCAAACGTAAGAATCTTACTAACAGAAACCAAGACCAATCACCAACATCAAAACGCAGCACTCCCAACTTGTCCAGCCCTGGGCACCCCAACACACCTGAAAAGCTAGACCTGGATTTAAAAGCATATCTCATGATGATGGTAGAGGACACCAAGAAGAACTTTAATAGCTCAGTTAAAGTACTGCAGGAGAATATGCTAAAGAGTTACAAGTCCTTAAAGAAAAACAGGAAAACACAACCAAACTGGTAGAAGTCCTTGAAGAAAAACAGGAAAACACATCCAAACAGGTGATGGAAATGAACAAAACCATACTAGACCTAAAAAGGGAAGTAGACACAATAAAGAAAACACAAAATGAGGCAACACTGGAGATAGAAACCCTAGGAAAGAAATCAGGAATCATGGATGAGAGCATCAGCAACAGAATACAAGAGATGGAAGAGAGAATCTTATGTGCAGAAGATTCCATAGAGAACATCTGCACAACAACCAAAGAAAATGCAAAATGCAAAAGAATCCTAAATCGAAATATCCAGAAAATCCGGGACACAATGAGAACACCAAACCTACAGATAATAGGAGTATATGAGAATGAAGATTTTCAACTTAAAGGGCCAGCAAATATCTTCAACAAAATAATAGGAGAAAATTTCCCAAATCTAAAAAAGACACGCTCATGAACATAAAAGAAGTCTACAGACCTCCAAATAGACTGGACCAGAAAAGAAATTCCTCCCGACACATAATAATCAGAACAACAAATGCACTAAATAAACATAGAATATTAAAAGCTGTAAGGGAAAAAGGCCAAGTAACATATAAAGGCAGGCCTAACAAAATTACACCAGACTTTTCACCAGAGACTATGAAAGCCAGAAGATGCTGGACAGATGTTATACAGACACTAAGCGAACACAAATGCCAGCCCAGGCTACTATACCCAGCCAAACTCTCAATTACCATAGATGGAGAAATCAAAGTATTCCAGGAAAAAACCAAATTCACACATTATCTTTCCACGAATCCAGCCCTTCAAAGGATAATAACAGAAAAAAAATACAAGGACAGAAACCACGCCCTACATAAAGCAAGAAAGTAATCCTTCAACAAACGTAAAAAAGAAAGACACAAGAACAGAATTCCAACTCTAACAACAAAAATAATAGTAAGCAACAATTACTTTACCTTAATACATCTTAATATCAATGAACTCAATTTCCCAATAAAAAACATAGAGTAACAGACTGGCTACACAAAAAGGACCCAACATTTTCCTGCCTACAGGAAACCCATCTGAGGGAAAAAGACAGACACTACCTCAGAATAAAAGGCTAGAAAACAATTTTCCAAGCAAATGGTCTGAAGAAACAATCTGGAATAGGCATTCTAATATCTAATAAAATCAATTTCCAACCCAAAGTTATCAAAAAAGACAAGGAAGGACACTTCATACTCATCAAATGTAAAGTCTTCCAAGGAGAACTCTCAATTCTGAGTATCTATGCTCCAAATGCAAGGGCAGCCACATTCATTAAAGAAACTTTAGTAAAGCTCAAACACACATTGCACCTCACTCAATAATAGTGGGAGACTTCAACACACCACTTTCATCAATGGAAAGATCGTGGAAACAGAAACTAAACAGGGACACAGTGAAACTAACAGAAGTGGTGAAACAAATGGATTTAACAGATATCTACAGCACATTTTTTCCTAAAACAAAAGGATATACTTTCTTCTCAGCACCTCATGGTACCTTCTCCAAAATTGATCATATAATTGGTCATAAAAAAGGCCTCAAAAGATACAAAAACATTGAAATTGTCCCAAGCATCCTGTTAGATCACCATGGACTAAGGCTGATCTTCAATAACAACATAAATAATAGAAAGCCAACATTCACGTGGAAACTGAACAACACTCTTCTCAATGATACCTTTGTCAAGGAAGGAATAAAGAAAGAAATTAAAGACTTTTTAGAGTTTAATGAAAATGAAGCCCATACATACCCCATGTTATGGGACAGAATAAAAGCATTTCTGAGAGGAAAACTCATAGCTCTGAGTGCCTCCGAAATGAAACTAGAGAGAGTACACACTGGCAGCTTGACAACACACCTAAAAGCTCTAGAGAAAAAGGAAGGAAATTCACCACAAAGGTGTAGATGACAGGAATTAATCAAATTCAGGGGCGAAATCAACCAAGTGGAAACAAGAAGAACTATTCAAAAAATCAACCAAACAAGGAGCTGGTTCTTTGAGAAAATCAACAAGATAGATAAACCCTTACCCAGACTAATGAGAGGGCACAGGGACAGCATCCTAATTAACAAAATCAGAAATGAAAAGGGAGACATAACAACAAATCCTGAAAAAATCAAAAACACATCAGATCTGTTTATAAAAGGCTATACTCAACAAAACAGGAAAACCTGGATGAAATGGACAAATTTTAGACAGATACCAGGTACCAAAGTTAAACCAGGATCAAGTTAATGATCTAAACAGTCCTATATCCCCTAAAAATTTAGCAGTAGTCATTAATCGTCTCCCAAACAAAAAAAGCCCAGGACCAGATGGGTTTAGGGCAGAATTCTATCAGACCAGATAGAGAACTTCAGACCAATTTCTGTTATGAATATCGATGCAAAAATACTCAATAAAATTCGAGCTAACCGAACCCAAGAACACTTTAAAACAATCATCCATCCTGACCAAGTAGATTTTATTTCCACGGATGCAGGGATGGTTTAATATACATAAATCCATCAACTTAATCCATTATATAAACAAACTCAAAGACAAAAAACACATAATCATCTCCTTAGACGATGAGAAAGCATTTGACAAAATCCAACACCCATTCATGATAAAACTCTTGGAAAGATCAGGAATTCAAGGCCCATACCTAAACATGACAAAAGCAATCTACAGCAAACCAGTTGCCAACATTAAAGTAAATGGGGAGAAGCTGAAAGCAATCCCACTAACATCAGGGATTAGACAAGTCTGCCCACTTTCTCCCTACCTATTCAACTTTGTACTTGAAGTCCTAGCCAAAGCAATTCAACAACAAAAGGAGATCAACGGGATACAAATTGGAAAAGAAGAAGTCAAAATATCACTTTTTGCAGATGACATGATAGTATATATAAGTGACCCCAAAAATTCTGCCAGAGAACTCCTAAACCTGATAAAAAGCTTCAATGAAGTAGCTGGATATAAAATTAACTCAAACAAGTCAATGGCCTTTCTCTACACAAAGAATAAGCAGGCTGAGAAAGAAATTAGGGAAACAACACCCTTCTCAATAGTCACAAATAATAAAAAATACCTTGGTGTGACTCTAACTAAGGAAGTGAAAGGTCTGTATGATAAGTACTTCAAGTCTCTGAGGAAAGAAATTAAAGAAGATCTCAGAGGATGGAAACATTTCCCATGCTCATGGATTGGCAGGATCAACATTGTAAAAATGGCTATCTTGCCAAAAGCAATCTACAGATTCATTGCAATCCCCATCAAAATTCCAACTCAATTCTTCAATGAATTAGAAAAAGCAATCTGAAAATTCATCTGAAATACAAAAAACCTAGGATAGCAAAAACTCTTCTCAAGGATAAAAGAATATCTGGTGGAATCACCGTGCCTGACCTAAAGCTGTACTACAGAGCAATTGTGATAAAAACTGCATGGTACTGGTATAGTGACAGACAGGTAGACCAATGGAATAGAATTGAAGACCCAGAAATGAACCCACACACCTATGGTCACTTGATTTTTGACGAAGGAGATAAAACCATCCAGTGAAAAAAAGACAGCCTTTTCAACAAATGGTGCTGGCACAACTGGTGGTTATCATTTAGAAGAATGTGAATTGATTATTCCTATCTCCTTGTACTAAGGTCAAATCTAAGTGGATCAAGGAGCTCCACATAAAACCAGAGACGCTGAAACTTATAGAGGAAAAAGTGGGGAAAAGCCTCGAAGATATTGGCACAGGGGAAAAATTCCTGAATAGAAGAGCAATGGCTTGTGCTGTAAGATCAAGAGTCAACAAATGGGACGCCATGAAACTGCAAAGCTTCTGTAAGGCAAAAGACACTGTCAATAAGACAAAAAGGCCACCAACAGATTGGGAAAGGATCTTTACCTATCCTAAATCAGATAGGGGGCTAATATCCAATATATATAAAGAACTGAAGAGGGTGGACTCCAGAAAATCAAATAATCCCATTAAAAATGGGGTACAGAGCTAAACAAAGAATTCTCACCTGTGGAATACCGAATGGCTGAGAAACACCTGAAAAAATGAGCAGTATCCTTAATCATCAGAGAAATGCAAGTCAAAACAACCCCGAGATTCCATCTCACACCAGTCAGAACAGCTAACATAAAAATTTCAGGTAACAGCAGATGCTGGCAAGGATGTGGAGAAAGAGGAACACTCCCCCATTGTTGGTGGGATTACAAGCTTGTATAACCACTCTGAAAGTTAGTCTGGTGGTTCCTCAGAAAATTGGACATAGTACTGCAGGAGGAACCTGCAATACCTCCCTTGGGTATATATCTGTTCTGTCCGGCCAGTAGATCACAACATGGGTTCTAGCCTGGAAAGGCATTTTGGAAACCTGGAAGAGAAGAGGGGCTAGGTGGCAAGATAAAGAAATGCAGCTAAGACAGGCATTCTGATCAAAGCTCAATTTTACTGTTCTGCATGCAATTATAAAGCAGGGGAAGGGGGCCCGATTCTCCACAATTAATCTTGGAGTCCAATAGCAGGGTGACCACGTGCACGGCTCCAAACAGCAAAGAGGCAGGTTCCAGCAGTGGGCATGGCAGAACAATTGAATGGGAAGCTCCACCCCTGAGCAAACAGGTTTCAGGCTGGGGGAGGGGAGACTACATCTCCTCCCTTTTGTTAACAAAAAAAGAAAAAAAAGAAAAAGATGGCCTAAGGCAAAAAATTTATTTATGCTCTGTAGTTTTGCCTGAATTTTAGGGCTAAAGAAAAAAACCTGTCTTAGTGGGATTCCCTAACTTTTTTTATGGTAAACTGTATCTGGCTAAGACTGTCCTTTCTATCCTAGTAAATAACTAACAGAAAAGCCTGGAGCTGTAGGCTCTGACTTTATAATGCTAATTAGTACTGAATAGGTAACTTCCTAGTTGAATTTTAAGCAAGGCGTTGGAACCCTGGCTAAGTTTGGCTGAACAAATTTGAAATACACTTTATTAAGAATAACACTTAGTTGATATTCCTCCACACTTTTGGATGACAGGCGGGAAACAGGGAGGAGGTGTATGACCGGCTCCATAGTACAAGGCCAATTGGCTTTTTATATTGGGGTGGGAGGCAGTGAAGACAGTATGGTCTCCAACCTCTCTCCCCCCATTAATTAAGTTAAATAAGGCAACGCTTAACTGAGGTGATCAAAAGATTTTCTCATCCATAGATGAGTGGGCTTTTAACCTTGGCTTGGGTGGACATTGACAGGATTCCTCCCATGGGTGCTGTCACGACCCACACCTGTGGCTCTTGGTATGTTTTGGGGAGGGGAGGCAGAGCCATAGATATTTTTTGTTTATTAGATATCAACCTCCTTTTTAAACCGGGTATAACCCACAGGAAAATCAGAAATGGTCAAGCTGGACTTGTCCCTGCAGTAGTTCTCTGCACCAAGCGATACCCATACTATATTCGTATGATTACGAAATAGTATGCACAGTTCTGAGTACTGTGTAGCTCCTAAAGGAGAATTATCAACCTCAGATTTAGCAAGGCCTAGGCAAGAATTATGTTATTAGTAACACCACGATTTGTGGCTAAAATAGGAGCTGGAAGTCGTTTCTCCTCATCCCTGTATTTTCCACAGCCTGAGGAACTAAGGACACCTTGCAGTAACAGCAAGGGTGAAAAGCCAGAGGTCAGCTAAGGGACTAAACCCATCTATCAAAATAAAAACTAATCTCTATTAATATTAGAAATATCTACTTTTCTAGCCCTCTTGGTAAACCTAATTTTTAACTTAGACTGAAAGCCACGTGCTGGAATGTCCTGGGACTGAAGTAACAGCTGCCACCTGTGCGCTCTAGGGGGCGGGGATGTACATCTGCTGATCTGGCTGGAGAATGTTGATTAACCTGCTTGAAACACAAAATCTCAACAGTGAGAAAGTAGGAAAGCAGAAATTCTTTTGGGAAAGTCCAGGTACTTTATTTAAATGTAAATAGTAAAGCTGAGGTTAATCTCTAGCCTCCTGTTGGGTAGCAGGCCCAGAGAGTAGCAGGAAAAGAGTTCTTCTGGGAGCATTCATTCCCAGCTGAATTTTAAGCACAAGAGGAATTTTAGTCTTCAGAATGATACTTAAGAGAAGAGTCAGAATCTGTGTTCATCTGATGAATTAATCTCTCGGCAGAAGATATTCCAACTAGCAAGAAAGACACATGCTCCACTATGTTCATAGCAGACCTATTTATAATAGCCCGAACTGGAAATAACCCAGATGTCCCTCAACAGAGGAATGGATAAAAAAATTGTGGTACATTTACACAATGGACTACTACTCAGCTATTAAAAAGAATGAATTTATGAAATTCCTAGGCAAATGGTTGGACCTGGATGGCATTATCCTGAGTGAGGTAACCCAATCACAAAAGAACTCAAATGATATGTACTCACTGATATATGGATATTATCCCAGAAACTTAGAATACCCAAGATATAAGTTACAATTTGCAAAATACATGAAACTCAAGAAGAAGAAAGACCAAAGTGTGGACACTTTGCCCCTTATTAGAATTGGGAACAAAACACCCATGGAAGGAGTTACAGAGACAAAGATTGGAGCTGAGACAAAAGAATGGACCATCTTGAGACTGCCATATCCAGGGACCCATCCCATAATCAGCCTGCAAAGGCTGACACCATTGTATACACTAGCAAGATTTTGTGGAAATGACCCTGATATAGCTGTCTCTTGTGAGACTATGCCGGGCCTAGCAAACACATAAGTGGATGCTCACAGTCAGCTATTGGATGGATTACAGGGCCCCCAATGGAGGAGCTAGAGAAAGTACCCAAGGAGCTAAAGGGATTTGCAACACTATAGGTGGAACAACATTATAAACTAACCAGTACCCTGGAGCTCTTGTCTCTAGCTGCATATGTATCAAAACATGGCCTAGTCGGCCATCACTGGAAAGAGAGGCCCATTGGACAAACTTTATATGCCCCATTACAGGGGAACGCCAGGTTCAAAAAGTGGGAGTGGATGGTAAGGGGAGTGCGAGAGAGGGTATGGGGGACTTTTGGGATAGCATTGGAAATGTAAATGAGGAAAATACCTAATAAAAAACAATAAAAAAAGAAAAAAAAAAGCAAGTGAATGAAAGGTAGATAGAAAAATGGGAGAGACTCACAGGACTCAATGAGGATGTCACTGTGGGAAATTGCAGGCTAGTATCCAGTTGAGCTGAGGTCTGAACCCCGATGGTCATAATTCACCTTCATGACATGTTAGGCATTCCCTCATGGTCCTGGAACTCTGACCCCTCCCTAAGTTACCGCCCACCACAGCCCCCACAAGAGAAGCATGGTCAGTAGTGACATAGACAATGGCCCAAGCTTCTGACCTTCATGCTCAACTCCTACACAGTTACCTAGCAACAGTAAAGACCATAAAAGAGGTGTTCAGCCCACAACTCACTCTCTCTTACTCTTATGCTCTTACTTCTTACCCTTCATTCTCACCCTCTCTCTCCCCTCTCTTTGTCTTCTCTCCTCTTCTCTCTCCCTCTTTCTCTCCTCTCTCTCTCTCTTGCTTGCTCTCTCTCTCTCTCTCTCTCTCTCCCTTCTCTCTCCCTGCATTTCTATAATAAAGCTCTTAAACCAGAGAGAGTCTCTGCTCCATCAAGATCCACTGTGCACTCTGGTCAGTGTTGGGAACCTCTTCCCTTATTCCTCGCTCTCCTAACCCTGGGGCTACAGGGTGTGGCCTTGGGGTTCTCAGATCAGGGGCTGCCCCTTCTCCATCCCCTGCTAACTGGGACAGAAGCTATGCTCACCCAGGGCCAAGTGGAAAGTGTCCATCAGCCCTCCAGTGCCTGCGTCCACCTGCCCAGAGTACAGGAACTCTGGCCAGATATGGGCCCCTTTTCCCTTCCCCCTCCTCCCAGGGCCTTCCTCTGCCCCCCCCCCAATTTTTTTTGTTCCCAACATGTCCCTAGCTGAAATAAGGAGCAAAGGAGAGATAGAACCTTAAGAGACTACCCTCAGTGCATAGGCATGGCTCTCAGTTGAGCGAAGCAGCCAGTCAGCCATCTCGAAATTTTAACCCTGAGCTGGGCAGTGGTGGCACACACCTTTAATCCCAGCACTTGAGAGGCAGAGGCAGGTGGGTTTCTGAGTTCGAAGCCAGCCTAGTCTACAAAGTGAGTTCCAGGACAGCCAGGGCTATACAGAGAAACCCCATCTCTTGAAAAAATGCTCAGCATCCTTAATCATCAGGGAATAGCAAATCAAAACAAACCTGAGATGCCACGTCACAACAGTCAGAACGGCTAAGGTAAAAAATTCATGTGACAGTAGATGCTGGAAAGGATGTGGAGAAAGAGGAACACTCCTCCATTGTTGGTGGGATTGCAAACTTGTACAACCACTCTGGAAATCAGTCTGGTGGTTCCTCAGAAAATTGGACATAGTACTATCGGAGGATCCAGTAATACCCCTCCTGCGCATATATCCAGAAGATGTTCCAACTAGCAATAAGAACACATGCTCCACTATGTTCATAGCAACTTTATTTATAATAGCCAGAAGCTGGAAAGAACCCAGATGTCCCTCAATAGAAGAATGGATACAGAATATGTAGTATATTTACAGAACGGAATACTCAGCTATTAAAAACAATAAATTTATGAAATTCCTAGTCAAATGGATGGATCTGGAGGGCATCATCCAGAGTGAGGTAACACAATCACAAATAACTCACGTGATATGTACTCAGTGGTAAGTGGATATTAGCCCAGAAACTTAGAATACCCAAGACACAATTTGTGAAACACATGAAACTCAAGAAGAACAACGACCAAAGTGTGGATACTTTGCCCCTTCTTAGAATTGGGAACAAAACACCCATGGAAGGAGTTATGGAGCTGAGATGAAAGGATGGACCATCCAGTGACTGCCCCACCTGGGGGTCCATCCCATAATCAGACACCAAACGCAGACACTATTGCATACGCCAGCAAGATTTTGCTGAAAGGACCATGATATAGCTGTCTCTTGTGAGGCTATTCGAGTGCCTGACAAACACAGAATTGGATTCTCACAGTCAGCTATTGGATGGAACATAGGGCCACCAATGGAGGAGCTAGAGGAAGTATCCAAGGAGCTGAAGGTGTCTGCAATCCTATAGGTGGAACAACAATATGAACTAACCAGTGCCCCCAGAACTTTTGTCTCTAGCTGCATATGTATCAGAAGATGGCCTAGTTGGCCATCATTGGGAAGAGAGGCCTCTTGATCTTGAAAACTTTATATGCCCCAGTACTGGGGAAACACCAGTTCCAAGCAGTGGGAGTGTGTGGGTAGGGGAACAGGGTGGAGGGAGGGTATAGAGGACTTTTAGGATAGTATTTGAAATGTAAATGAAGTAAATACCTAATTTAAAAAAATTGGAAAAAAACCCTCTCTCGAAAATCAAAACAAAACAAAACATAAAAATTTAACCCTGAATTGTTCCTGTCTAAATGAAAAATAGTTACAAAAAATGGAGCAGAGATTGAAAGAAAGGCCATCCAGAGACTGGGATCTTGGGATCCATTCAATTAGCAGACAGGAAACCCCAAGACTGTTGCTGATGCCAAGATATGGCTGTCCTCTGAGGGGCTATGTCAGCATCTATCTAAGGCAATTGCAGACACTCACATCCAGCTAATGGATTGACCTTGGGGACCCTAATGAAGTAGATCTGGAAGGACTAAAGGAGCTGAAAGGGATTGTAACCCTTAGGAAGCAAACAACATCAACTGACTGGACTCCTCAGATTTCCCAGGGATTAAGTCACCAGCCAAAGTGTATACATGAATTGGTCTATGGTTCGTGATACATATGTAACAAAGGATTGCTTTATCTTGCATCAATGTGAGAGGAACCCTTTGTCCTTTGGAGGCTTGTTTCCCCAGTTAAGGGGGATGCTAGTGGGGATGAGACTGGAGTGAGTGGGTAGGGTACACCCTCTTAGAGGTAAAGGGGAAGAGAATGGAAGGGGGTGTGGAGGTGAAAACTGGAAGGGAGAAAACTCCAGCTGCATATGTAGCAGAGGATGGCCTCTGGGGAATCAATGGCAAGGAGGTGGGAGTGGGTGGCTGGGTAGAGGAACACCCTCATAGAAGCAGGGGGAGGGAGGATATGATAGGGTGTTTCCTGGAGGGATGAAAACTGGGAAAGGGGATGGATAAAATTTGAAATGGAACTAAAGAAAACATCCCCGAAAATGAGAAATTAATAAAATGGTCAATAAAAAAAAGGAAAAAAATGGCGAGGAGTTATGGGATGAGGAACAATAAGAGCTCAGACCAGGATTGGGATAAGGACTGTACTGTAAATAAAGAATTTAAGGAATATTAAATTTATTAATAAAGAAAAAGAAAAAACGTAAAATAAGAAAAAAAAACAAAGCAACCAACCAACAAAATCAATAAAACCAAACCAAACAAGCTAACATACAATAAAACAAACAAATACATCCTGTGTTGAGGATCAGTATTGAATTCCCATAAGCAGGTTGATGACAATGAGTTTCTACAATTTTCAGGCATTCCTGGGTCGCAAAAGCATATCATATCCAAAAAAGAAAACTTTGTTTAAATGATGCAAAGACACATGAGTAACACGCAAGTTTCATTCTAGCTATTGGGAATGGAAGGAGATCAAAGATGCATGGTCTACAATGTGAGTAAGGGTCTCACAAAAACAAATAAAGACAATTACTTCAGTGAAAGGAAACAGGAGGGAACATGTTAGTCATAATGATCTGATTTCTACCTTACCAAGACTCACATGGTTAACAACATAGAGCATACTTGTCTCAAAAAATTATATGGAGAACACCAATGAAATATATATGCTATCATAGAAATATATTGGTGATGAGGCTAAAACTTTATTTGGAATGAAAGCCAACATCTTCAATGTGTTCTTCTAAAGAGATGGAAATTAAAATTTGGAATCCTATCCTGGAGTCTAAATTTCTCTACTTCAAACTGCATGACTGAAGGGAAAATCATGACATGCCTATTGTAAGCACTGCAGATCGGTCTCTGAGTCTCAGACAAACCAGGCAGCTATCCAGGCTCCAGGTCTCTGAATATTATCTATGTCTCCACTGAAGCCTTTATAAAATTCTCTGCCTACTCCTCCCTGTTGCAGCCATGCCTCCAAACACAAACTGGAATTGAATTAGATCTTTAAACTCCACCCTTTAAATTGTATTCATAACATCCATTACACGGATTGATTCAGAGCTCATTGTGAGTATATCTCCATATTGCCCCACCCCTCAAACATTTCACTTATTAATTAACATCACATCACTTAATTTGTGATATTTTTCCTTCATTTGCTTAATTATTATGTAGTTTTGAGTTTGATATGACAGGTCTGTGTCTTGCTCTGAAGCTATGGTTTTATAAATCTAAGTTCTAGCAATCCTCCTGCCTCAGCATCCTTTTTCCTGCTAGTACTACTGTTTTGAATCACTGTACCTGGGTGAATGTTGTTCATATGATTAAATCAGTCTGATTTGCCTCAGAACAGTGTTTAGTCTGTTGCTGATAATAGACAAAAAAATAATTCATAGATATTACTGTCACTTGATTTGAGAAAAACAATTTTTTAATAGTCAGGAATATGTTCTGGAGCTCAAGGACTGAATTAGATGCTTTTGCAATAAACTTCAGTAATACCTACACAAAAGTTAGAGGACGGGGCAAGGCTTGATTCCATTAACATTGTCCCAGGATTCTGGGTGTGTATTCAGTTTGTAAAGAGTTATCCAGCATACAGGAAGTCCTCTCTCCAGCACCACATGCAGCAAACAATATGGCCATGCCTAGAACATCACAATTCAAAAGTTGGAAGCAAGAGGATCAATTCAAGGCCATCCTCAGCCATATTGTTAAGAGAAGGAGAGCCTGAGCCTTATAATTGGCCCCACTTCTTAACAGAGCCAAACACAATCAGAAAACGGTGGGTCTGAGAGAGATGCTACCCTTAGCAGACAGAAAACAGATAATGTGCCAGGAAGGATCAGGCCAGCATGCTTGCTCAAGATGAAATCAGGTGTGGGATCGGTGCTGTGGAGTTAGCTGCCCAATAATGAGCACCTGTTAATCTTCTATTCCCAGCACCTACTTGATGACGTGACTCCAGTTTTTTGAAATCTGAAGCCTACTTCTGACCTTCTTGGGCACTTTCTTGGCATACATGTGGTGCACATTCATATATTCAGGGAAAACACCAAAACAAAGAGAACAAGTCATTAATAAAAATAAATCTGTAAGTAGAACAGTGGCAAACCCCTTTAATCTCTCAAATCTGGAGGCAAAGGTAGCCTGGGTTCGATGAGTTTGAGACTAGCCTTATGTAAGTAGATATGTATTAACTAGTGAAGCCTATGGAGTAAACATCTGTTTTAGAATTTAACTAGAGCTGGCTGGGCTGGCACATAATTCTAATCCCAGCTTCCTACAGACAGAAGGAGGTAGACCTTTAGAGCCCAGACCGATCTACAGAAGGAAATGTGAGATGGGGGAACTCTAAAATAGAGAAATACACTCTCAAAAACCAAACCAAACCAAACAACACAAAAATCTAATTTAGCTGGGAGGTGCTACTACAGGCCTTTAATTCCAGCATTTGCGAGGCAGAAGTAGGTGGACCTCTGAGTTTGAGCTAGCCTGGTCTACCAAGTGAGATCTGGGACAGCCAGTCCTGTTAAACAGAATGCCTGTCTCAAAAGTGTAAAAACAAAAAATGAAAAGTAAATGTTTTCTAAAAAAAAAAAAACAACAACTTTAAGAGATCTTAGTAGGCTGTGAGATGGCTCAGTGATCAATGGTACTTCCTACCAAGCCTGAATGCAACAATGGGACCACAGGTGTAAGGAGAGAAACCACTACAGGTTCTAGTGCTCCCAAGTCTACATGTAAAGTCCTCTGCCAACACACCAACACATTCCTCACACCCAGGTAAAATATGAAGGCCTAGATGGAATTTAAGGCCTAGGTAACTGTTTCCTCTCTGCCAAGTATAAGGAAACTTTCTCATATGTTCCTGCTCCCACTAGGAAACTTTCTAATCCCCAAATCAATTACATATTCTGTTATGTACTGTGCCAATAGAAATGGATCATGATAGAAGTCAGTAGATCTGTTTTGTATAGTTACCCACAATAAACTAGAACCCAAACCAACCACCCAACAGCACTTCATGCACTTATGTATAAGATTTATAGTACTTTCCTTTGTAAGCTGGCCCTGGGATGGACCCCAACATAAGAGAAGCACTCATACTGATATAAAAAACTATTTGGGATAAGATTTCCATTTTGAGTAGTGGTTCAGTTTAGTGTAAGTTCCCCTGGACCTTCCTGGCAACTAACATCTTACTTGGCAGATGGAGACACGTACATGTATGTGGGTAACTGACATCCTGGTTGGCAAGTTAAGATATAAAGTTTAGTAAGTCCCATTCTGGAGTCCCATGCTACAGTTCAATACTCCAACCCATGGAGCAGGACAGCTGTATAACAAAGACATGTTCTTTTAGGAATCCTTTAACCCTAAATCTTGATTGGTGAAATATCTCGGCACAGATCTTTGTGGATTTTGTGCTTGAGAACCCTGTAGGATAGAAGAAAGCTATGGCTGGCTTTAATGAGTGACAGACCCTGTCATGGGTGCTTGCTCTCCCACAATCCTGAGTGTCACAGATCTGATATTCAGAGCTTGTACTGTTTTGCCAGGGAAATGTTAGTGGTCCCCCAATGTACACACAGGAGCTGATCTGATAAAACTCACAGCTGGGCCATTATTCTATTCAATCTAGTTTGGCCCCTCCTTCACCCCCAACTAACTTCCATCATGCAGAACTGTTTTAGTGGTGGTTCAGGGCCTAATGTCTATTGGGGCAAGGCTCTAATAGTAAGCAGTAAGCAGGAGTACATGTGCAAGCATCTAATTGAAAAGCTACTGTGGCCTTTAACATAATTGGCTGGTACTTGGAGTCATATCACACATAAACCTTCTGTTTCACTCTGCACTGGTGGTTGTTAGGCAAAGTGTGGGCTTATAACCTGGGGTTCAGGATTTTGGGGGGAATGAACTGGAGACACTGGCCTTGTTGAGGGTGTAACCTGAAAACTCTGTTCTTGTTGGGAATTAGCCTAGAGATGGAAGCTAGACTCAGGTTTTGTTGAGGGCAACTTGGAAACTAATGCCAGGTAACATAAGTTTACCTGAGTTCAAACTTAGGTCAGGTTCTCTAAAATGGAGTCTGAACTTAAAATATTTGGCCTCTCATCCCCCTTTCTCTTGTGACTAGAAATCTCAATCATGGAACTTTCTGAAGCTTCATGAAATCAGTAATAGGGTTATGTCTTTTTGGTGTCCCTGGGGCATGGGTAGAGACCCATTTGTGGGAGATAGGAAAGAGTTTTGCGGCTGAATTCTCCTCCTGCTGGCCAGGGTCTTCTTCTAGTGCAAACAAATGCTTGGTGAATCCGTGCTCCAACTCTGTAGCACAGGGACCCTTTTAGGGAAGCTCTGGCAGTGTCTCTTGACCAAGGTACAATCTCTGGGTAAAGTTGGTGGAACTCTAGAGGTGGTCATGTTTTATGGGAAGCATAAAGGTTAAGCCAAACACATTTATGTACCCATTGGACACACTTTAAATTGTGTAACAATTAGCAATCATCTGTTTTTGTAATAATTTCTGTCAGTAAGTGAACTAAACATAATTTCCAAAGGGGGAAGCCCTATCAGGTACAGGAAGTTCTATACTCTATAAGGATGAAGGGGAGAAGTGTCACCCAGTCACCATCAGTCTTTAAGGTCAATTTAGTTAGTGTCTCCTTTGGGGTTCTATTTATCTTCTCTAACTGACGTGATCTTTGGTGTCTATAAGCACATGAAATTTCCAGTCAATCCCCAGAATATTAGCTAATCTCTAACTTACCTGGGACACAAATGTAGGTCCATTATCTGACCCTATAAACTTAAAAAATATATATCTTGGAAGAATTTCTTTGTTACCATCTGTATAGTTTCATGTTAATTGGGAAAGTCTCAATCTATCCTGGTAAGATATCTATAAATATCAGCAAATGTTTGTACCCAGATTTATTTGGTTTTATTTCTGTAGAGTCCATTCCCTGATAGACTCTTGGCTTGGTGATGTGATATTGAGTATCAGGGTCTTTCTCATTGTCAACCACATTAGTTAATTGACAGGCCTCATAGTTCTTAACAATGTCAGCTGGTTTCAAATTGGCATCCTCTATCATTAATTGTGACACTGAGACATGGGCCAGTTTTGGCCTAGATCACATCTTCTGACTGGTCAGAGTGTGTGGGATATCCTGAGTCTAGTGAAATCAAGGGCATGAGAAGTCCAGATTCTAGGGTCATTCACTGGGCTGACTTCTTTCCCACTGGTTGGAATCTAGTCATTGACAGTGAATGATGGCCAGCTTTTTAGGCTCCTATAGAAGCCTTAGTATGAAGAGGATATCCTCTATATTTTTGATAATCCTTCCTGGGGTGGTGAGTAGGCCTCTCTCTTATAAATAGGCCTACAGCAATGAGCAGTAGCAAAGGCACCCTGGCCGTCTGGGTCTCTTGTCTTTTCTCAGCTCTAAAGCATTGGTCAGAGTTGCTAGTTCAAACTTCTGGGCTGAAATTCCTGCCAGGAGTGGCTCTTTCCATATGATCTTGGTGTCTGAGACAACTGCTGTTCCAGCATACCTCTGTTAATCTGGAATGAGGCTGTTGCCATTGGTGAACAATGCCATCACTGCATCCATCTGAGCAGTCATGCAGAGGCCCAACCACTGTGGTAAGGATCAGGCAACAGGCTAGCTGAAAAGTTATCCTGGGGCACTCAAAAAAAGAGGCTGGTAAGGAGTCATTCTGCCATCTTCTTTAACCAGGAGGTTGTTTCTGTACTGATGTGTAAACAGGGCAGGTTCCAGCTTCTGCCAGTTGGTGACACATTAGCCATTAGCTAATAGAAGGCCCGAATTTTGAATATGTATCCCCAGTTCTAGGGAGCTAACCTGTAGCTGACAGGGTAAATCCATTTTAGTGGAGGCTTAATAGTCCAAGCTTGTCAAGGTCTCTAAGAGGACCTGGATTTTTTATTACTTCTGTTGTCACAAGAAAGTCATTTATACAGATGAAGAAACTTTATCTTCAGCCTTTAGAAGACAAAATGTTGAAACTTATTAACTATCAACAAAAAGCTAGTGGCTTTTCCTTTGACTTTAAGTTTACCCTGGGCTTACGGAGAGGGTGCTTTTGATCGTTAGGGCCTCCTTGCCTTCTTTTTCTCAGGCTATTTGTTTTTGGCATCTCTTATGGTCTTCTGGTAAAAGCTAGAGTGATTGCTGTCTTGGCTTCTAATAATTTAGGGTACATGGATGTATATTGTTGAAATGCTTCTATGACCCTCTCTAAAAGTCTTTTACTGTCTAATATCATACACTATGGCCAAATTTGGGGTCCATTTGTGGCTGCATTGAGACCTTCCAGTAGAGCCTATGGTAGACCAAGAGCCTCTCCCTTCCTTCAATGGTGTTAAAAAATCTCAATCTGGGCAAATAAGGGGAAAGCAAGCACACTGTGGAAGGCTCCCCTGTGGGGCCAGGAAGCTGGTTCCTGGCCCCTTCTGTGGTGGAGGGAACCTGTAGAATACACCCTGTAGAATATGATAAAGGTAATCTGTCTCATATTAATACGTCAATCAAAGTAAAAAAAATTAGTCACTTTGTCAAAGTCACCTGTCAAAGTCACCAGTCAAAGTTATCTCATCAAAGTCAGTCATTTTGTATCAAAAACCACAAATACAACACACAAAACCACAAAAACTTCACTCTCTACAGGGCAGTAACAAGAATGACCAGAACTTAATACTTTTGAAAAACACCTCTTTATAACACCACAAACACAAATCCAATCATCTCTCCTTATTAGGTAGGAAGGAAATATAACCAGAAGCAATGCACATTCACAAGAAAGAAACAAATTGGTGGGGATTTGAGCCCATGCCCACCCAAACCTAGGCTCAGGATGGTTCCTGGCCCTGCACCCAGATACATCTATCCTCACCATAACAAACCACAAAAACAAATTCAAGGCCTTGTACCCAGAAGGATGTCACTCCATTTATAGTCAGTGAACAAAGGAACCAGAAACAAAAATCAATCAAACTAGAAAAATAAATAAATAAATAAATAAATAAATAAATAAAATAGAGTCTGTAGTAACAAGAATGAACCAGAAGATGGCACTCACAGAGAGGGATGTGCTGCCACTCAATTGTGAACATTCAGCCAGCAACAAAAACCAAAACCACATGAGACACAATGAAATCAGTGGTAAGAGAAAAACTCATAGCTCTAAATGCCTCCAAAAATATTTGAAGAGAGCTTACACTAACAGCTTGACAGCACCCCTAAAATCTCCACAATGAAAAGCAGCAAATACACCCAAGAAGTGTAGATGGCAGGAAATAATCAAACTTAGGGATGAAATCAACCAAATAGAAACAAAAAGAACTATACAAAGCATCAACCAAACTAGGAGTTGGTTCTTTGAGGAAATCAACAAGATAGATAAACTTTTAGCCAGACTAACCAGAGGGTGCAGTGACAGTATGCAAATTAATAAATTCAGAAATGAAAAATGAGACATATCTTAAAATAATTATGTTTGTTGAATATTAACAGTTGAAAACTTTAAAATCATGTCCTACTTAAAAAAATACAGCAGCTGGAAATAACAAGAACCAACCAGAAAGTGTTGCTCACAGAAGGTGGAAGTGGCACCACTCAGATCTGGAAGAAAAAATATACAGCCCTCAGTAACAAGAACCAACCAGAAAGTGGTGCTAACACACAAATGGCAACCCTCAGTACTGCACAAATGTTTCCTCAGACCTGGAAAAATCACCATCGTAGTGTGAGTCAGTTATCTTTACACAGGTTTTCCTTACACTCTTGATCTCACAGAAAGTTTCTAACATTCAGACAAATTAGCTGTTGCACAATTCACAAGTTTTTGCTCCAACGAGCAAGTGCTCACCTGGTCAGAGCACACAGAAAACTTCTGACACTCAGGTTTCTCAGCATGGCTCAAACCTAGAAGTATTACCATGGCAACACAAGCCACCAGGTTCCACACAAATAAATTATCTGAGCTTGGTTGGAAACATTTATCTCCACACAAGCTGGCTTCTGTTCTGCTCTGTAGATCTCCCACAGAAAGCTCTGACAAATTCAGCACTCAGACAGGGAAAAAGCAGAAAGTTTAACACAATGTCACAAACATAAAATGCAAATACCTAGACTAGTTTGCCACCTTCAAGACCCTCTACATCAGTAGTCTTAGGTGTCATGGGAAACTTCCCAACCAATGCACCAAAATGTTGTGCCAGGTATATGTTAGTGATCCCCCAACACATACCCAGGAGCCAGTAAGATGCTATCCACAGTAGGGTTTTTATTCTATTCTAGGTAGCTCATGACCCCCAAAGCACCTTCATCATGCAGGACTGTTTTGGTAGTAGGGGAGCCCTGAATGTCTATGGGGCAAGGCTTTCTAGTAAGCAGCAAGCAGAGAGTATGTGTGCAAACATCTAATTGGAAAGAGACTGTGGCCTTTAATATAATTTGCTTGTGCTGGGTGTCATATCATAAACTTAACTTCTGTTCCCCTCTGCATTGGTGGTCATTAGGCAAGGGGTGAGCTTGCAACCTGTGAATGAACCCACGTCGTCTGGAAGCACATCCAATGCTCATAACTGCTTAGCCATCTCTCCAGCTCCTATTATATGAATCTTAAGAAAACAACCAGAAAAAATCAGCAGGTGCAGGTTTGTTGGGGGGAATAACTTTTAGACACTGGTCTTGTTGAGGGTTTAACCTAGAAACTGGTATTGTTGTGGATTAGCCTAGAGACTGGAGCTAGACTCAGGTTTTGTTGGGGAGCAACTTAGAAACTAATGAGGGGTGCTAACCTATAATTTTACCTGATTTCAAACTTAGGCCAGTGTGACTATAATGAGCCAAGGTCCCCGTCTATGTTGCTTGCTCTTCCCCAATCCGGAGTGCCAGAGCTCCAACATTCAGAGCTTGTATACTTGTACTATCTCACATTTCAAGTCTGGATATTGAGATGCTCAACCCAGTACATATTATTTAAAGGTGTCTAGGTGAAATACTTCCAGTCTATACCCCAGGCTAGACTCAAACTAGATAGGATCTTGTTTCTGCCTCCTTGTGTAGTATGAGCCTTAAGCCTGTCTAGCTCCCATATTTGGTACCACCAGCTCTAGACAATGTGCCAAGCTGATTCTTTCTGGTGGTTTTCTTAAGATTCATATAGTAGGAGCTGGAGAGAGAGCTAAGCAGTTATGAGCATTGGATGTGCTTGCAGAGGACATGGGTTCATTCATAACACACTTATCATGGCTCACAACTGTCTATGATTCCAGTTCCAGGGCTTCCAATGCCTTCACACAAACATACGTGCAGGCAACATACAAACGCAGGTAAAATAAAAGATAATAAAGGACATAAAAGTCAAAAGCAGATTTACATAATTTTTAAACTACTTATTTTAATTTATTTATCTTTGCACTATGTAGTACTATGTGTATTTTATGGATATCAGTAGTTAGGCTCATAAATGGGGTTACAGATATTTGGGAGTTTCTTTGTTGGACACTGGAAAATGACCTTTGGTTCTCTGTAAGAGCAGCCAGTGCTCTTGACTCCTTAGACATCTCCCAACCCCCACTTTGTGTTCTCCATATGTCAAAAATAGACTTTTAATACAGTATGTTCTGATTATATTTGTTCCACCCCCAACTCTTCTTAGATCCCCTCCTACTTCTTCTTTATCTCAATTTATGCCCTTTCTGTCTCTTCTCAAAACAAACAGGTAGCTAAAGAATACAAGAAGGAGCCAAGTGTGGTAGAACACACCTTTAATCCTAGTACTTAAGAGGAAGAGGCAGGCAGATCTCCATGAGGCGGTCTAGCCTTATCTACAAAGTGAGTTCCAGGACAGCCAGAGTTACACAGGGAAAGCATGTCTTAAAAACAAACAAACAAACAAAAACAAACAAACAAACAAACAAAACAAACAATCACCCTTTCGGTCTGAGCAACACCGGAGTAGCTAGGGTGCACAGTCGGCTGACTACTGCCAGGTACCCACAACACCGGCCAAGCGATCTTAAGACTTCTGGTGAGTGGAACACAGCATCTGCTCCAATCCAATTGCGCGGGACTTGAGACTGCAGTAGTCAGGGAAGCAGAAAACCCGGTCTGAGTAGGGGCACAAGCCCCTTTCAGTCTGTGCAGCACCGGGGTAGCTAGGGCGCAGAATCAGCTGACAACCACCAGCTACCCACAACACCCGCCAAGTGATCTTAAGACTTCTGGTGATTGGAACACATCATCTGCTCCAATCCAATCGCGCGGGACCTAAGACTGCATTAGTTAGGAAAGCAGAAAACCCGGACCAAGCAGCACCTGGGTAGCTAGGGCGCAGAGTCGGCTGATAATCACCAGATACCCACAACACCAGCCACATGATCTTAAGAATTCTGAGGATTGGGATCTGCCCGGCGCGGGAGCGCTTTGCCTGAGCATCAGCAGCAGACATCTTGGTTCCGGGATCCAGCCGAGTGTATCCTGCACAGGCAGGTGACCATTTTCCCGGCCAGAGGATAGGGACCTGCCTGGCGTGGAAGTGCTTTGCCTGAGCATTGGCAGCAGACATCTTAGTTCCGGGACCCTGCCGAGTGTACCCTGCACAGACATCTTGGTTCCAGGACCCCGCTGAGTGTATCCTGCACAGCTCCAGAGAATACCAGATGGTGAAAGGCAAACGAAAGAATCCTACTAACAGAAATCAAGACCACTCACCATCATCAGAAAGCAGCACTCCCACCCCAACTAGTCCTGGGTACCCCAACACAACCGAAAAGCTAGACCCGGATTTAAAAGCATATCTCATGATGATGTTAGAGGACATCAAGAAGGTCTTTAATAACTCACTTAAAGAAATACAGGAGAACACTGCTAAAGAGTTACAAGTCCTAAAAGAAAAACATGAAAACACAACCAAACAGGTAGAAGTCCTTATAGGAAAACAGGAAAACACATCCAAACAGGTGATGGAAATGAACAAAACCATACTAGACATTAAAAAGGGAAGTAGGCACAATAAAGAAAACCCAAAGTAAGGCAACGCTGGAGATAGAAACCCTAGGAAGGAAAGCTGGAACCAAAGATGCAAGCATCAGCAACAGAATACAAGAGAGAGAAGAGAGAATCTCAGGTGCAGAAGATTCCATAGAGAACATTGGCACAACAATCAAAGAAAATACAAAATGCAGAAGGATCCAAACTCAAAACATCCAGGAAATACAGGACACAATGAGAAAATCCAAACGTACGGATAATAGGAGTTGATGAGAATGAAGATTTTCAACTTAAAGGGCCAGCAAATATATTCAACAAAATTATAGAAGAAAACTTCCCAAACCTAAAGAAAGACATGCCCATGAACATACAGGAAGCCTACAGAACTCCAAATAGACTGGACCAGAAAAGAAATTCTTCCTGACACATAATAATCAGAACAACAAATGCACTAAATAAACATAGAATATTAAAAGCTGTAAGGGAGAAAGGTCAAGTAACATATAAAGGCAGACCTATCAGAATTACACCAGACTTTTCACCAGAGACTATGAAAGCCAGAAGAGCCTGGACAGATGTTATACAGACACTAAGAGAACACAAATGCCAGCCCAGGCTACTATACCCAGCCAAACTCTCAATTATCATAGATGGAGAAACCAAACTATTCCACGACAAAACAAAATTTACACATTATATTTCCACGAATCCAGCCCTTCAAAGGATAATAACAGAAAAAAACAAAACAAAACAAAAAACAAAACAAACAACCAAAAAAAAGCAATACAAGCACGGAAATCACGCCCTAGAAAAAGCAAGGAAGTAATCCCTCAACAAACCAAAAAGAACACAGCCACAAGAACAGAATGCTAACTCTAACGACAAAAATAAAAGGAAGCAACATTTACTTTTCCTTAATATCTCTTAATATCAATGGACTCAATTCCCCAATAAAAAGACATAGACTAACAGACTGGCTACACAAACAGGACCCAACATTCTGCTGCTTACAGGAAACCCATCTCATGGAAAAAGACAGACACTACCTCAGAGTGAAAGGCTGACAAACAATTTTCCAAGCAAATGGTCTGAAGAAACAAGCTGGAGTAGCCATTCTAATATCGAATAAAATCGACTTGCAACCCAAAGTCATCAAAAAAGACAAGGAGGGACACTTCATATTCATCAAAGGTAAAATCCTCCAAGAGGAACTCTCAATCCTGAATATCTATGCTCCAAATGCAAGGGCAGCCACATTCATTAAAGACACATTAGTAAAGCTCAAAACACACATTGCACCTCACACAATAATATTGGGAGACTTCAACACACCACTTTCATCAAGGGACAGATCGTGGAAACAGAAACTAAACAGGGACACAGTGAACCTAACAGAAGTTATGAAACAAATGGACTTAACAGATATCTACAGAACATTTTATCCTAAAACAAAAGGATTTACCTTCTTCTCAGCACCTCACGGGACCTTCTTCAAAATTGACCATATAATTGGTCACAAAACAGGCCTCAACAGTACAAAAATATTGAAATCGTCCCATGCATCCTATCAGACCACCATGGACTAAGGCTGATCTTCAATAACAACATAAATATTGGAAAGCCCACCTTCACGTGGAAACTGAACAACACTCTTCTCTATGACACCTTGGTCAAGGAAGGAATAAAGAAAGAAATTAAAGACTTTTTAGAGTTTAATGAAAATGAAGCCACAACATACCCAAACCTATGGGACACAAAGAAATCATTTCAAAGAGGGAAACTCATAGCTCTGAGTGCCTCCAAAAAGAAACTAGAAAGAACACACACTAGCAGCTTGACAACACATCTAAAAGCTCTAGAAAAGAAGGAAGAAAATTCACCCAAGAGGAGTAGATGGCAGGAAATAATCAAACTCCGGGGAGAAATCAACCAACTGGAAACAAGAAGAACTATTCAAAGAATTAACCAAACGAGGAGTTGGTTCTTTGAGAAAATCAACAAGATAGATAAACCCTTAGCTAGACTCACTAAAGGGCACAGGGACAACATCCTAATTAACAAAATCAGAAATGAAAAGGGAGACAAAACAACAGATCCTGGATAAATCCAAATCACCATCAGATCCTTCTACAAAAGGCTATACTCAACAAAACTGGAAAACCTGGATGAAATGGACAAATTTCTAGACAGATACCAGGTACCAAAGTTAAATCAGGATTAAGTTAATGATCTAAACAGTCCCATATCCCCTAAAGAAATAGAAGCAGTCATTAATAGTCTCCCAGCCAAAAAAACCCCAGGACCAGATGGGTTTAGTGCAGATTTCTACCAGACCTTCAAAGAAGACCTAATTCCAGTTCTGCATAAACTATTCCACAAAATAGAAGTAGATGGAACTCTACCGAACTCATTCTATGAAGCCACAATTACTCTGATACCTAAACCACACAAAGATCCAACAAAGATAGAGAACTTCAGACCAATTTCCCTTATGAATATAGATGCAAAAATCCTCAATAAATTCTCGCTAACCGAATCCAAGAACACATTAAAGCAATCATCCATCCTGACCAAGTAGGTTTTATTCCAGGGATGCAGGGATGGTTTAATATACGGAAATCCATCAAAGTAATCCATTATATAAACAAACTCAAAGACAAAAACCACATGATCATCTCTTTAGATGCAGAAAAAGCATTCGACAAGATCCAACCCCCATTCATAATAAAACTCTTTGAAAGATCAGGAATTCAAGGCCCATACCTAACCATGATAAAAGCAATCTACAGCAAACCAGTAGCCATCATCAAAGTAAATGGTGAGAAGCTTGAAGCAATCCCACTAAAATCAGGGACTAGACAGGCTGTCCACTCTCTCCATACCTATTCAACACTGTTCTTGAAGACCTAGCCAGAGCAATTCGACAACAAAAGGAGATCAAAGGGATACAAATTGGAAAAGAGGAAGTCAAAATATCATGTTTTGCAGATGATATGATAGTATATATCAGTGACGCTAAAAATTCCACCAGAGAACTCCTAAACCTGATAAACAGCTTCGGTGAAATAGCTGGATATAAAATAAACTCAAACAAGTCAATGGCCTTTCTCTACACAAAGAATAAACAGGCTGAGAAAGAAATTAGGGAAACAACACCCTTCTCAATAGTCACAAATGATATAAAATATCTTGGCGTGACTCTAACTAAGGAAGTGAAAGATCTGTATGATAAAAACTTCAAATCTCTGAAGAAAGAAATTAAAGAAGATCTCAGAAGATGGAAAGATCTCCCATGCTCATGGATTGGCAGGAACAACATTGTAAAAATGGCTATCTTGACAAAAGCAATCTACAGATTCAATGCAATCCCAATCAAAATTCCAACTCAATTCTTCAATGAATTGGAAAGAGCAATCCGCAAATTCGTCTGGAATAACAGAAAAGCTAGGATAGCAAAAACTATTCTCAAGGATAAAAGAACCTCTGATGGAATCACCATGCCTGACCTAAAGCTTTACTACAGAGCAATTGTGATAAAAACTGCATGCTACTGGTATACTGACAGACAAATAGACCAATGGAATAAAATTGAAGACCCAGAAATAAACCCACACACCTATGGCCACTTGATCTTTGACAAGGGAGCTAAAACCATCCAGTGGAAGAAAGACAGCATTTTCAACAAATGGTGCTGGCACAACTGGTTGTTATGTAGAAGAATGTGAATCTATCCATTCCTGTCTCCTTGTACTAAGGTCAAATCTAAGTTGATCAAGGAACTTCACATAAAACCAGAGACACTGAAACTTATAGAGGAGAAAGTGGGAAAAAGCCTCGAAGATACGGGCATAGGGGAAAAATTCCTGAATAGAACAGCAATAGCTTGTGCTGTAAGATCGAGAATATGACCAATGGGACCTCATGAAACTGCAAAGCTTCTGCAAGGCAAAATATACTGTCAATAAGACAAAAAGGCCACCAACAGATCAGGAAAGGATCTTTACCTATCCTAAATCAGATAGGGGACTAATATCCAATATATATAAAGAACTGAAGAGGGTGGACTCCAGAAAATCAAATAACCCCATTAAAAATTGGGGCTCAGAATTGAACAAAGAATTCTCACTGGAGGAATACCGAATGGCAGAGAAGCACCTGACAAAAATGTTCAAGATCCTTAATTATCAGGGAAATGCAAATCAAAACAACCCTGAGATTCCACCTCACACCAGTCAAAATGGCTAAGATCAGAAATTCAGGTGACAGCAGATGCTGGCAAGGATGTGGAGAAAGAGAAACACTCCTCCACTGTTTGTGGGATTGCAAGCTTGTACAACTACTCTGGAAATCAGTCTGGCGGTTCCTTAGAAAATTGGACATAGTACTACCGGAGGATCCTGCAATACCTCTTCTGGGCATATATCCAGAAGATGTCCCAACCGGTATGAAGGACACATGCTCCACTATGTTCATAGCAGCCTTATTTATAGTAGACAGAAGCATGAAAGAACCCAGATGCCCCTCAACAGAGGAATGGATACAGAAAATGTGGTACATTTACACAATGGAATACTACTCAGCTATTAAAAAGAATGAATTTATGAAATTCCTAGGCAAATGGATGGACCTGGAGGGCATCATCCTGAGCGAGGTAACCCAATCACAAAGGAACTCACACAATATGTACTCACTGATAAGTGGATACTAGCCCAAAACTTAGTATACCCAAGATATAAGATACAATTTGCCAAATGCATGAAACTCTAGAAGAATGAAGACCAAAGTGTGGACACTTTGCTCCCTCTTAGAATTGGGAACAAAACACCATGGAAGGAGTTATAGAGACAAAGTTTGGAGCTGTGACAAAAGGATGGACTATCTAGAGACTGCCTTATCTAGGGATCCACCCCATAATCACCTTCCAAACACTGAAACCACTGCATACACTAGCAAGATTTTGCTGAAAGGACCCAGATAAAGCTGTATCTTGTGAGACTAGGCAGGGGCCACATAAGTGGATGCTCACAGTCAGCTATTGAATGGATCACAGGGCCCCCAATGGAGGAGCTAGAGAAAGTATCCAAGGAGCTAAAGAGATCTGCAACCCTGTAGGTGCAACAACATTATGAACTAACCAGTACCCTGGAGCTCTTGACTCTAGCTACATATGTATCAAAAGATGGCCTAGTTGGCCATCACTGGAAAGAGAGGCCCATCGGACACACAAACTTTATGTGCCCCAGTACAAGGGAATGCCAGGGCCAAAAAAATGAGAATGAGTGGGTAGGGAATTGGTGGGGAGGGTATGGGGGACTTTTGGGATAGCATTGGAAATGTCATTGAGGAAAATACGTAATAAATAAATAAAAAATGATAATTACAGTCTGGTAAGTTTCTATGTAAAACAGACACCCGATTCCTTGTAATTATGTATCCACAAGTACTTTTTGGATTGTCAAACATAGGTCTGGAGAAATGTCTCAATAATTAAGAGTACTGGCTGCTCTTTCCAACAACCTGAGTTCAATTCTAGACAACCACCTGACCTACTTACAACTATCTATACAAGGTTCTGATGCCTTTTTCTGACATGTAAGCATACATGCAACTAGAATAGGAATATAACATAAAATACATACAGAAATAAATGTTGAACATTGACAAACTCCTAATTACCTCTCACTCACTCATGGTACAGTAGTTCAAACTCTGAAGCCCAGAGCACTCTACAGTATTGCTCACCAACTGAACTCAATGGAAACACCTGAAACTCCACAGGCTCTCTTCAGAGACACACAATCAACATCCCCATTTTAATTGAGTTCTATTTGTGAAATTGAGTCATTTTTTAAAGGACTTCTTTAGCTATGTGCATAGCGACATATGTATTATGTGTATTCATGCATGTGAAAGCCAAGATCCACATAGTCCAGAAAAGAGAGTCCTATCACCTGAAGTCTGAGTTCAAGAGTGACCTGATTATTAGCACTGAAACCAAACTTTGCTCCTATGCAAAAGCAGCATGTGCATTTAACCTGTGAGCAATCTCTCCCAAACTACGGGTTGCCTGTTTAAAGAATGTGAATGCATATTTATTGTGAGCAAATTTCAGGTGAGTTCACTGGTCCTAAGGAACAAGGCTAGGAAACTGGACATTCATACAGGGAGTCAGAATGTAGGGGAAGACAGAAAGGAGGAGCCTAAGAGAGGTTTGTTGTTTGTTTTGTCTTCCTCTGTGCCTTAGGCCAGCCTAGATGTCCATGTGTTCAACCATAGCTGATAACTTTACCCACCTTCCCAAGATTTAATTGTGACATTCCTGGCATCAATGTGTTAATTTTGACTTCTCTCCAGAGGGCATTTGTGGCAGAGTCCTTAAATTTTGATATGTTTTTCTATTAAGACAATAACAAAGATCTTAAGCAAAGGACTCATGTTCCAAGTGTTCAATAAATACAGAGTAACAATAAATTATTTTATTGATAGTTTGCTATACAGAAAGGGGTATAATGACTAGGCAGAGGGAGATTCTTTTCTTTTGTTTTTATTACAACTAAAGCCTTAAAATACATTTTTTAAAAGTAAAGACTTTATGTAGATAAGTTACCTGCATATTATTGGACAACTTTACATATACTATAGGTACTTCATAGATTTTGGGACTCCATAGGAATAGGGCCCTAGAGACACGTGGCATGAAGACTTCATATAGAGGTTCCTGTTAGTAATCTCATTAAGGCATGACAAAAATATCAAGAGTTTAAAGCTAGAATGGAAAGCCTGTTTGCTTTGCTCTATGTTGTCTTCTTAACTTTAGGCATCTTTGATGGGTCCAAGGTGCTTTGTGGTCTGAATGTACTGGATAGTAACCATTTGTGACATTTATCTTCCTCCTTCAAAGAATTTGTCTATGTTGCTCACTTTAGTTTAAATGTTTTGTGCACATAACTGATCAGCCACACAAAAGTGTTACACATGTAGCCCAGGCAAGAGACAAGGGAAAGATGTGTCACGAATACTTTCATTTTATACATGCCATTTATCACCTAAAACTTACCTTTCTTCATAAAAAAACAGTGTCTTACCAATCCTGGACCCATTCAACCTTCTAGACCCTGACCCTGATAGTGATGTTGTTAACAGTCAAATACCCATGAGAGAGATCATCTAGGTTTATGAGTACACAAAAAAAGCATCTATATATACACTGTCTGGGCAGAAGCCACATATAAACGCCAAACTGTTTTTCTGACCACAATCCCCCTGTTATCAGATTCCATCGAAATGTTCCCCATGTCAAGCTCAGCCTTCAGGGTCCCAGTCACTGTAAATCTCTTTATTTTCAACCATATGGGAAGTGTCTGAAATCACAGTTTCTGAGCACTGCAGATTAAAGATGTGTTCCAAGCCTGTCATTTATTCATATCCAGAAGTCCTGTATCTATGTTTACTGAAAACAAGAACAAAGTATAGGGTCCTGGTCATAGACACAGGGCTTACAACATTTGTGACAGCTATCTGTAGCAAAAGAGATGCTCTTGGGCTGCCTTATAGCTCTGAGAGTATACATGAGCTCCTGACAAAGTTGGACAAATCTTTCTACAGAGACATGACCCAACTCATTATAGCACTGCAGAGGGGCAGGGCATTGTTCCACATTCATCTTGCTCCAGTTGGCTGTGTGCTGTAAAAGCTCCTTCAGGGTGGACATGGAGAAGTCATTGTTGTAGAAGTTGATCTGGTTGAGGTGAGTGCATTGACTGAGGGCAGGTAGGAGGGCATTGATCTGGGAGTCCTTCATCCTACACCACTGAAAATCCAGAAACTCAAGAGTGTCTGCTACTTTTTGTAGGAGACCTCTCAGAGGCATAAGATCCAAAGCATATAAGATCATCCCTCTTATTTCCAGATGTTTTAATTTAAAGAGGTTGTGGGAGCAAGAAAAGAAATCAAAGTCTCTCTGTGAAATTAGGCATTGGGTGATGGAGAAGGTCTCGAAGGGAGTCATCAGGCACCTAGGGATAGAGGAGACCAGAGGGTTATTTCTGACAAGTAGTGTTGTAAAGGTTTGGCTGGGATGTACACAGAGGTAGAATAAACCAGGGGCCCCAAGCTCAGTTTGACAAAAGGATCAAGTACATCCTCTATGATGCTTCCTATTGGATCTGCTCAGTCATTCCAATCCCACAATTCATCCTTGGATCTCACACTCAAGCTGAAAACCAGTTCATCATTTAAGCCAAGAAAGCACACAGAAGAACTTCTAATCTAAGAAATTCCTGACAGGATTTTGATAAATTCTGTGGACTCATTGAATCTACATTCTATCATTCCTTCTGCAGTCATCCTTGCTCTAATTTACATCCACCTGTCCCATACACTCAGTGCTACTTAGGCTCAAAACGTTTCTCCCATTGGCACTTGGGGAAGATAGAAGGCTGTTCTCACAGATCTGAGCATATAGCTCATGTTCAAACTGTACTAATGAGTATCCTGACTCCTCTATACACTCCCCTTTCTCTTCCTTTTCCATTTGATTGGGCGGGCATGATTCCAGGAAGAATTACAACTCATTCTTACAAGATCTGTCCTACTCTTTACACCAAATCACTTCTCTACCCCATGAGTTCTCATTTGAGATACTATTTTAACTTGTACTATTCCCCTTGTATATTTCAGTATACATGGAAAGAAGACACAACTTTCAGAGTCTTATGAATGTCTAAATTTTGTTCCTAGTGACTGTCAGGCATCATGGACCACGAATCTTAAGATAGACAGATTTGCTTTTGTACCTGACCCAGCTCTCCGTTCTTGCTTACCCTGGAACCTGATTTAGTCTCTTAGAAAATGGACAAGTTTCATGAAGATATCCTGGAGACAGTTGAATTGGGAAAATGGAGAAATAATCTTGTGAACACACTTGGCTTCTGTGGCACTTGTTATATTGATAATAGGGGAGGGATTCTTGTGGAGGGGTGCCAGGAAGACTTTTTGAAGATTTTTCATGTGCCCAAAGTAGGGAACAAAATGTGCCAGCTGTAACAGAGTCCAGTAAGCATTGAGTTCTAATTCTGTGATGTGCTCTGGATCAAAAACATCAAAGATTTCTCTGATAACTTGGTCTGGTGGATCCCAGATCTTCATCTTTGTACAGCAGAAATATAGGGACCCTGTTCTCTGCTTGGCCCAATTCAAGAAATATGCCTTTGATTTATTGAAGTGGGAACTGATTGACAGGTTGACTATGACCTTCAGAAGCTGCCTCTGTGCATATCTCAGAAGGACCTTCACTATCTGCTTTTCATCCAATGTCTCTGCTTTACATTCACTGTCATTTGCATCAGCCCACATGTTTCAGAAGGCATGGTACATATTTCTCATGTCAAGAACCTGAAGTTTTGCCCTCCTGTGGTTGAAACAAATGAATGTTAGCAGACCCTGAATCATCTTTTGCTACATATATCTAAACTCAGCTCCCCTCCCTACTAAGGTGTTTGATTTTTTAAGCACCTGATATCCAAGGTGGACTCAGGTATGCTACAGAAGCTTTCCTGGACTTCATTACACTTGATTACTTTTCTTTCAGTAAGGTAACCATTATTTCTCCTTAGAGATTAATTAATTATTAATTAGAAAATTTAATTATTATTACTAGTTGTGGGAAGGCCAGGGATAGGCTCATTCTACTGTAAGGCTAAATCTAATCTAGTCCATATTCAACTCTAATCCATATCCAACTTTCCTCAGTATATGTAAACAATAGCTTTCAAGAACCTTGTATCCCTACTTGATGATGTGATTAGAAGCATCTGAACCATTTAGTACAAAGCCAATCTCCCTGGCAATGTCTATTGTGTACTCCTCATGCTCCCTTATACAATACATGGATATTGCTTACCTGGGGTGAAACTCTCTTGTCAGTCTCATGTCTACTCCATCTAGCAGAGCTTGCAAGGTTTCTAGGTTAGGCTTCTTTATCAATGGTCCCACAGGGAGACAGGGGAAAGGCCAGGCTGCCACCATTGCCTTTAGGAGATTGGTGTGTCTGCCAGCAAAGACCTCTTTGAATAGTGCTGGGAAGACCACAGTAGGCAACTCCTCCAGAGAGGACTTGATCAAAGCTTCATGTGTCAGCAGAGTGCGTGTGGGTGGGGTCTGACCACTCATCCTCTCAGGTCTTCAGTAAGAAGGCTCCTGGGGAAGCAGTTAGAAAGAATATATATTCAAGACAAACTTTATAATATTCCTTCACCATCACATCAACCACTTAGCTTCTGAGTTACTGCCATGACAGTCATAAAGCCACCAATTTACCTCTTCATCCTAAACTGGTGGTGTAAAGACTCTCAAACTGGCATCATGGGAATCTCTCTATTACTCTAATGGACACCTAATTTTGGAGTCAAAATATTTTTATTTGTTACTCTTTCTTTAAAAAAGGAAAGAATGAAAGAATGCAAAATGGGAGAGACTCCCAGTAACCAGTACAGCTGGCCCTGGCTGAAATATGTAACATAGAGGAGATAGAGCTTGATGAAGCAACCCCCAATGAATATGCATGGCTCCCTTTTGAGGGAAGGGGCCACTCACACATCTCAAAAATTTTAACGTAGAATTGTTACTTAAAGGAAAAACAGGGACAAAAATTGGAGCAGAGACTGAAGAAAAGGCCATCCAGAGACTGGAATCTTGGAATCTATAAAATCAGCAGACACCAAACCCCAACACTGTTGCTGATGCCAAGGTATGGCTGTCCTCTGAGAGCCTGTGCCTATAACTGTCTAATACAATTGTAGACACTCACAACCAACAATTGCATTGAGCTTGGGGACCACAATGGAAGAGAAAGGGAAGGACTGAAGAAGCTGAAGGGGATTACAATCCCATAGGAAAAAATTATCAACTAACTGGACCCCTCAGATTTCCCAGGAACTAAGTCAGCAACCAGAAAACATACATGAGTGGGTCTATGGTTCCTGATACATATGTAGCAAATGATTCCTTATATGGCTTCAATAAGAGAGGAGGTCCTTTGTCCTGTGGAGGCTTGTTGTCCTAGTGAAGTGGATAAGCTAGAGGAGTGAGGCAGGAGTGTGTGGGTGGGTGGGGGAGTGCCCTCTTAGTGGTAAAGAGGAGGGATCATGAGAGGGAGCTTGCAGAGCTGAAACCAGGAAATGAGATAACACTTGAAATGTAAATAAATGAAGTGATCAATAAAAAAATGGGTGGAGGGCCAGGCAGTAATGGCACATGCCTTTAATCCCATCACTTGGGAGGCAGAGGCAGGGAGATTTCTGAGTTCAAGACCAGCCTGGTCTACAGAGTGAGTTCCAGGACAGTTAGGGCTACACAGAGAAACCCTGTCTCAAAAACCAAAAAAAAAAAAAGGGAGGGGGGCAAGGGACAAGTAGGAGGAATGGGATGAGGAGCAATCAAGTGGCAGATCAGGAGGGGGATAATAAATGGAGGGTAAAAATGAATTGAAGAGAAATTAAATTTAGTAATAAAAATTAAAAGAAAAAAAAACAAATCAAAAACTGAATAGCAAAAAACAAACAAGAAACATACAAAAAAACCAGTGCAAAAAAAAAATACAAACAAAAGTCTTGTGTTGCAGATCAATATTGAATTC